>NC_091181.1:27757305-27769805 GCF_040958095.1 Procambarus clarkii
ATTCATATTGTTCATAGCCTCTAGTATTGTAGTCCTGTCAAGCCTCAGAGCCCATCCCTTCCGGTTGTACTCTGTTGGAGTTAACCCGATATGACACTCTAAACTCTAGTCTTTGTATACAGTTAATCTCTGTAGTCATGATGGACTGAATATGTATCGTGAAAGTGCATGGCAATCACTTGCAGTGCAGTGCATTCCTTCCCCGTGTCCCATCCCAAATCCTTATCCTGACCCCTTCCTTCCCAGTGCTATATACTCGTAATGGCTTGGCGCTTTCTCCTGATAGTTCTGTATTTTTTTTGGGGGGGGGGTGGGGGGTTAATTATATTATATATTATTTTTTTATTTTTCCACCCCCAACGGATTTTATGGTATTCTCTTTATTTGGAAACGTTGCTCAGGTTGGACTGGTTAAGCTGGTCGGTTGACCAGTCCAGCAACGAGGAGGCCTGGTCGACGACCGGGCCGCAGGGTCGTTAAGCCCCGAACTCACTCCAAGGTAACCTCAAGGTAACTTCAAGGTAGGTGTTTGGTCAAGGCAGACTGGCAGGTATTTGCTTAGCTAATCAGTTAGGCAGCCGGTGGGCGGCCAGACAGGTTTGCAGGTTTCGCGGGGAAAGGTAAGCAAGAAGGCCAACAAATGAGCAGGCAGGCAAACAGATTAGCAGGCAGGTGAGCAGGGAGATAAGCTAGCAAGCAAGCATATATGCTGGTGGTTATTTTCTGTGAGGCATACATGCAGGCAGGCACAAACACGTGAAGTTATGCAGGCAGGCAAGCAGCCTGAGAAGCAATTAAATAGGCAGGCAGACTGTCAAACAAGCAGCCAGGAATTAATTTGGCTAGCCAAGAGGATGGCGGCCTGTTAGGCATGCAAGCAAAAAAGCAATCAGACAAGCATGCAAGCACACAGACAAGTGATGACACAGACACACAGGATGATTGATGGGGAAGGATGAGTGATGGGAAGGGATGGGTGATGGGAATGGATGGGTGATGGGGAAGGATGAGTGATGGGGAGGGATGGGTGATGTGTAGAGCTGTTGGGTGATGGTTAGGGGGCCTGGCATGATCGGGAAGATTGATGTAGAAAATACGTAATGAGGAGGGGTGAATAATGGGGTGGCAAGTTAATGGGAAGGAAAGGGGTTAGTAATGGAAAGGAAGGGTGAGCAATGGTGAGGGGAGGGGGGGGTAATTGGTGGGGAGGTGGTGGTGAAGGTGACGGGGTGGAGAGAGGTTATGTATCGGGTCATTACTTGGGTCGTCCACCCAGACCCTCCAACTGCAGCTGCTCGGCTGCCACACTGCTGCTGTTGCTCTCCCTCGTCTGTACTGGTGGTGGTGGTCGGTGGTATGGGGGGGGGGGGCACGTCCAGTACCTTCCTCACTCCTCCAGCATCTTCCTCACTCCTCCAGCATCTTCCTCACTCCTCCAGCATCTCCCTCACTCCTCCAGCATCTCCCTCACTCCTCCAGCATCTCCTTCACTCCTCCAGCATCTCCCTCACTCCTCCAGCATCTCCCTCATGTCCCCAGCATCTCCCTCATGTCCCCAGCATCTCCCTCACTCCTCCAGCATCTCCTTCACTCCCAGCATCTCCTTCACTCCTCCAGCATCTTCCTCACTCCTCCAGCATCTCCCTCACTCCTCCAGCATATCCCTCATGTCCCCAGCATCTCCCTCACTCCTCCAGCATCTCCCTCATGTCCCCAGCATCTCCCTCACTCCTCCAGCATCTCCCTCACTCCTCCAGCATCTCCCTCACTCCTCCAGCATCTCCCTCACTCCTCCAGCATCTCCCTCACTCCTCCAGCATCTCCCTCACTCCTCCAGCATCTCCCTCACTCCTCCAGCATATCCCTCACTCCTCCAGCATATCCCTCACTCCTCCAGCGTCTCCCTCACTCCTCCAGCGTCTCCCTCACTCCTCCAGCGTCTCCCTCACTCCTCCAGCGTCTCCCTCACTTCTCCAGCGTCTCCCCACTCCTCCAGCGTCTCCCTCACTCCTCCAGCGTCTCCCTCACTCCTCCAGCGTCTCCCTCACTCCTCCAGCGTCTCCCTCACTCCAGCATCTCCCTCACTCTTCCAGCATCTCCCTCACTCTTCCAGCATCTCCCTCACTCCTCCAGCATCTCCCTCACCCCAGCATCTCCCTCACCCCAGCATCTCCCTCACCCCAGCATCTTCCTCACTCCAGCATCTCCCTCCAGAATCTCCCTCATTCCAGCATCTCCCTCACCCCATCATCTCCCTCATGTCCCCATCATCTCCCTCACTCCAGCATCTTCCTCACGCCTCCATCTCCCTCATGTCCCCATCATCTCCCTTACTCCAGCATCTTCCTCACGCCTGCATCATCTCCCTCACCCCAGGCTCTCCCTCAGGCGGCCAGCATCTCCGTCACACACCATGCACCACCACACCTCTAGCTCACTAAATCTTGCAGTGACTGGTGGCGTCCCCGGCCGGCACACAGCTCCAGCGTGTGACAGGGCCTCGTCCCCGGCCGGCACACAGCTCCAGCGTGTGACAGGGCCTCGTCCCCGGCCGGCACACAGCTCCAGCGTGTGACAGGGCCTCGTCCCCGGCCGGCACACAGCTCCAGCGTGTGACAGGGCCTCGTCCCCGGCCGGCACACAGCTCCAGCGTGTGACAGGGCCTCGTCCCCGGCCGGCACACAGCTCCAGCGTGTGACAGGGCCTCGTCCCCGGCCGGCACACAGCTCCAGCGTGTGACAGGGCCTCGTCCCCGGCCGGCACACAGCTCCAGCGTGTGACAGGGCCTCGTCCCCGGCCGGCACACAGCTCCAGCGTGTGACAGGGCCTCGTCCCCGGCCGGCACACAGCTCCAGCGTGTGACAGGGCCTCGTCCCCGGCCGGCACATAGCTCCAGCGTGTGACAGGGCCTCGTCCCCGGCCGGCACACAGCTCCAGCGTGTGACAGGGCCTCGTCCCAGGGCCGTCATGGCCTCCTCCCAGCCTCACCTCATACATCATGCCTACCACCACTTCACTCCTCCACACACCTCCAGTACGGTAGATGAGAGCCAAACGCGCCACAGTAGCGTCGGAGTATTCACTAGACACCTTACACAACAAATATATATTAGACATGTAATATAATCTGGAAATTAGACATGTAACACATAAAATAATATGACTTCAGTTTAGTACAAAAAAGTGACGATGCAAGAGTTAGAGACGATAGCAGTTGTAGTAGAACTGTCAACATTAGTCGCTCTCATCTCTCGGCGCCGACGATGTACTTTATTGGTGTGTGGCGCAGGTAGTGAAATGTGGCAAGGTGGGACCCAAGACTTTATCGCCGGGAGCGTCGCGGTGTGGTTGTCTTCATCCGCCCCAGCGTCATCATGACTATCACTCATACTATCAGGCAGCACCACCACAGCCACCGCTGAGGCCTTTGTCGGCGTCTTCACCACCACCACCACTACCACCACCACCACCGTCACCACCACCACCACAACCACTACCACCACCGTCACAACCACCACCACAACCACTACCACCACCGTCACCACCACCACCACAACCACTACCACCACCGTCACCACCACCACCACAACCACTACCACCACCGTCACCACTACCACTACCACCACCGTCACCACCACCACAACCACTACGACCACCACCATCATCACAACCACGACCACTACCACCACCATCACCACAACCACGACCACCACCGTCACCACCACCGTCACCACCACCACCACCACCACCACCACCGCCTTAGTATTCATTCCGTCACACTCTCATTACCGTTATCTCACGGGTTGGAAGAATGAATTATTGATTTACACCTATTTTCCGCGAACGCGCGTGTGTATGTGTGTGCGTGTGAGGGAGGGAGGGAAGGAAGGAGATACGGATGCACGACCTAAAGATGAGGGTATTCTAAGAGGTGGGTTGAGTGTCAGCTGTGGTGGCGCCACAGACGCTCCTGCGGGAGGCGCCCAGACTGCAGACGGTGGCGGCCACCTCCCCTCCGACCGTCGCCACCCGCCGCCCTCCTCCACGCTCCCGCCTCCGCCCACTGTTCACAGTCATCCACACTACACACGGGAGGTAGTCATTACACACGGGAGGTAGTCATTACACACGGGAGGTAGTCATTACACACGGGAGGTAGTCATTACACACGGGAGGTAGTCATTACACACGGGAGGTAGTCATTACACACGGGAGGTAGTCATTACACACGGGAGGTAGTCACTACACACGGGAGGTAGTCACTACACACGGGAGGTAGTCATTACACACGGGAGGTAGTCACTACACACGGGAGGTAGTCATTACACACGGGAGGTAGTCATTACACACGGGAGGTAGTCACTACACAAGGGAGGTAGTCACTACACACGGGAGGTAGTCACTACACAAGGGAGGTAGTCACTACACACGGGAGGTAGTCACTACACACGGGAGGTAGTCACTACACAAGGGAGGTAGTCACTACACACGGGAGGTAGTCACTACACACGGGAGGTAGTCACTACACACGGGAGGTAGTCACTACACAAGGGAGGTAGTCACTACACACGGGAGGTAGTCAATACACACGGGAGGTATTCACTACACACGGGAGGTAGTCACTACACACGGGAGGTAGTCACTACACACGGGAGGTAGTCACTACACATGGGAGGTAGTCACTACACACGGGAGGTAGTCACTACAGAAGGGAGGGAGTCAAGCATAGGCTAAAAACTATTAACTGGGTACACTAACATCACATATAATCAAAGTTTTTGAAAGAGTCATTATGAATCAAATCTCTAGTTTTATGGAAATTACTGAATTTCACAATCCAGATCAACATGGATTTCGAGCGGGAAAATCCCACCTTTCACAATTACTCAACCACTGTGGCAAAGTTAAAGAAGCATTAGAAGAAAACTCTAATGTAGGCATTTGACAAATATAACCATGGAGGTAGAGAGATAATTAACAGGGGAAAGCGCCAAGCCATTACTACTATATAGCACTTGGAAGGGGGGGGGGGAGGTCAGGATAAGGATTTGGGATGGGACGGAAGGAAGGAATGTTGCACAACCACTTGGACGGTCGGGGATTGAAAGCCGACCTGCAAAGCAGAACGCGAAGAGTAAGTCAGTCTAACCAAATTGAGTCCAAGCAGAGTGAAAAGCTCTATACTTCAGGACAAACTCCCGCTCCCACCACTGCTTTATCTCAGAGTTACATCACGTATAGACTGGATTGCAAATAACAATTTTGTGTTATCCTTTTCTGACGATACAAAAATAAACATTACTTCTGTAGAAGACATTGAAAAATAACAATTTTGATGTCAGTGAAGTCTTCGAATGGGCAAGGGAAAATACTACCATATTTAACAGGGATAAATTCTAGATGCAGCACTTAAATGTGGTAAAAATTATGAACTTAAAGGAAATATAAAGTATAAGTGACAATCAGATCTCCTGATTGTAGGTAAACATGGAATAAAGGATCTAGGACTAATGATTGGCAGATGACCAAATGTTTCGTGAGCCGAGATAACATCAGTCAGAAGAGTGATGTGCTGGTGACTCACACCAGGGGGAGATAATTATCATGCCCCCCCATGGTGTGTGTTGGTGACTCACACCAGGGGGAGATAATTACCATGCCCCCCCATGGTGTGCTGGTGACTCACACCAGGGGGGAGATAATTACCATGCCCCCCCCATGGTGTGTGCTGGTGACTCACACCAGGGGGGAGATAATTACCATGTCCCCCCCATGGTGTGTGCTGGTGACTCACACCAGGGGGAGATAATTACCATGTCCCCCCCCCATGGTGTGTGCTGGTGACTCACACCAGGGGGTAGATAATTACCATGTCCCCCCCCATGGTGTGTGCTGGTGACTCACACCAGGGAGAGATAATTACCATGTCCCCCCCCATGGTGTGTGCTGGTGACTCACACCAGGGGGAGATAATTACCATGTCCCCCCCATGGTGTGTGCTGGTGACTCACACCAGGGGGAGATAATTACCATGCCCCCCCATGGTGTGTGCTGGTGACTCTCACCAGGGAGAGATAATTACCATGTCCCCCCCCATGGTGTGTGCTGGTGACTCACACCAGGGAGAGATAATTACCATGTCCCCCCCCCATGGTGTGTGCTGGTGACTCACACCAGGGAGAGATAATTACCATGTCCCCCCCCATGGTGTGTGCTGGTGACTCACACCAGGGGGAGATAATTACCATGTCCCCCCCATGGTGTGTGCTGGTGACTCACACCAGGGGGAGATAATTACCATGTCCCCCCCATGGTGTGTGCTGGTGACTCACACCAGGGAGAGATAATTACCATGCCCCCCCCATGGTGTGTGCTGGTGACTCACACCAGGGGGAGATAATTACCATGTCCCCCCCCATGGTGTGTGCTGGTGACTCACACCAGGGAGAGATAATTACCATGCCCCCCCCCATGGTGTGTGCTGGTGACTCACACCAGGGGGAGATAATTACCATGTCCCCCCCATGGTGTGTGCTGGTGACTCACACCAGGGAGAGATAATTACCATGCCCCCCCCCATGGTGTGTGCTGGTGACTCTCACCAGGGGGAGATAATTACCATGTCCCCCCCCATGGTGTGTGCTGGTGACTCACACCAGGGGGAGATAATTACCATGTCCCCCCCCATGATGTGTGCTGGTGACTCACACCAGGGGGAGATAATTACCATGTCCCCCCCCCCATGGTGTGTGCTGGTGACTCACACCAGGGGGAGATAATTACCATGCCCCCCATGGTGTGTGCTGGTGACTCCCACCAGGGGGGAGATAATTACCATGTCCCCCCCATGGTGTGTGCTGGTGACTCACACCAGGGGGGAGATAATTACCATGCCCCCCCATGGTGTGTGCTGGTGACTCACACCAGGGGGAGATAATTACCATGTCCCCCCCCCCATGGTGTGTGCTGGTGACTCACACCAGGGGAGATAATTACCATCCCCCCCCATGGTGTGCTGGTGACTCACACCAGGGGGGAGATAATTACCATCCCCCCCATGGTGTGTGCTGGTGACTCACACCAGGGGAGATAATTACCATCCCCCCCCCATGGTGTGTGCTGGTGACTCACACCAGGGGGAGATAATTACCATCCCCCCCCATGGTGTGCTGGTGACTCACAGCAGGGGAGATAATTATTAACGTGTTTGGAACAATAACTTAAGAATTATTTCTTTACATTTTAGTATGATGGAGAATTAGGTCGAGGTTACGGCCATTTTAGTTAAGTGTTGAAGGTCACAGTGATCATGTCCTCAACGACCGGGGACATGATCACTGCGTCAGTGGTATTGTTAACTCACTGTTAACAAGGCCATTGACTACGGCTGTGTTGCCCAACACAGGACTTTGACCTCCCCCCCCCCCCAACCCTTTCCCGGAGGCGAACACTCAGCATCAAAGTCTGTGGCGAACTGTAAGCCACATTGTTCGAAATACATTGTTCGAAATGAAGTGAGTTGCTCCCAGCCGACCCGATTCAGCGTCCGGCAGCTCTTCCTGACCTGTGACCAGGAGACGCTCCCACCTCACCCACCCAACCACTTGGACTGGACGGTAGAGCGACGGTCTCGCTTCATGCAGGTCGGAGTTCAATCACCCGATCCTCCAAGTGGTTGAGCGCCATTCCTTGCCCCCCCGGCCCATCCCAAATCCTTATCCTAATCCCTTCCCTGTGCTATATAGTCTAATGGCTTGGCGCTTTTCCCTGATAGTTCCCTTCCCACCTCACCCGCCACTCCCCCCCCCCCCCACCAACCCCCGTTACCCCCCCTCCCCACACACACAAACCCCCGTTACCCCCCCCACACAAACCCCCGTTACCCCCCCCACACACCCCCGTTACCCCCCCCCCCACACACAAACCCCCATTACCCCCCCCCCCCGCGTCCTCTGGCTGCTCAAATAGCTGTAAGAATAAGGTGATGTTTAATTCTTTTAATAAGTGGTGGTGGTGGTAATGGTAGTAGTAGTGGTGGTGGTGGTAGTAGTAGTAGTAGTAGTAGTAGTAGTAGTAGTAGTAGGTGTGTAGTGGTGATGGTGACATGAGCAGTAATAGCGTAGCAGCATAACTATCATCATTAAACAAAGGCATTATAGCAGCAATAGCTCTATGATCATCTGGGTTGGTTATGGCGGGTTGAGCATCGGCTCTATAGTCCCTGGAGGCTGTCCCGCCTCTTAACTGTCAATTAACTGCTGTACAGATTCCTGAGCCAATTGGGCTCTGTCATATCTGTCGTGTGTGTGTGTGTGTGTGTGTGTGTGTGTGTGTGTGTGTGTTGTGTGTGTGTGTGTGTGTGTGTGTGTGTGTGTGTGTGTGTGTGTGTGTGTGTGTGTGTGTACTTACCTAGTTGTACTCACATATCTGTGCTTGCGGGGGTAGAGCTCGGGCTCTTTGGTCCCGCCTCTCATCTGCCAATTAACTGGTGTACAGATTCGTGTGCGTGCGTGCAGGCGCGGTGCCATGAGCAAGTGCCTGATGGCTGGTAAAGCAGACGGAAGAGTAAGAGAGAGAGGTAGAGAGAGCGCCGGGGTGAGAGGGGGAGGGGGTGTGGGAGGGAGGGGGTGAGGGAGGGAGGGGGCGAGGGAGGATGGTGGTGGAGGAGTGTGTCTGGAGAGCGTCAGTCTGGCCCTGGCGGTGGTCCACACAGCACCACAACCATCACCGCTACACCACAACCAGCGCCACACCCACCACCACTACCCTCACATCCTCGGTGTCGCCCACCTTATACACACTCACGGACACACACACACACACACACACACACACACACACACACACACACACACACACACACACACACACACACACACTCACTCACTCACTCACTCACTCACTCACTCACTCACTCACTCACTCGCTCGCTCGCTCACTCGCTCACAATTGATGAGGCGTGGCGCTGACAGTTGCTGAGTTCACGCACCTTACCACCTTGGTGCCCCCCCCCCCCTCACACACACACACACACTGGAGTAATGTTGGTCATGGGTGACACAGGCGACACAGCTGCTGGTGTGTAGTGTGTCCAGCCTGGGGGCGCCCGCTGGCCTTCATCTCCTGCCTACCTGCCCTCTCCTACTGACCCCCCCCCCCCCCACACACACACACACACACACACACACACACACACACACACACACGTGGTGCGCGCGCGAGGCACGCTCACAACTATACTTTATAAATATCTTCACTCTTTGGTTCATTGTGATGCCGCTCGACCGTGACTCGCCGCTGGGAAGGTTGTTCACGCTTCCTGTCACCCACCGCTATGTGGTGTTACTGTGTGGTGGTACCGTGTCAAGAGCAGTGTGGTGAGCTGTGGTATGGTACCATGTGGTGGTACCGTGTGGTGAGCTGTGGTGGTGGTACCGTGTGGTGAGCAGTGTGGTGGTACCGTGTGCTGGTGAAGGACGTGGACATCACTCTCTGCTGATGTATACACCAGAGTGAACTCCCATCAAGCCTAGAAAGGCGGGAAGGTGGAATTGTCCGACGGGGGCGGCCACCAGCTGCTTCACCCAGCTGGCCGCCTGCAGGACCAGACCAGCTGCTTCACCCAGCCAGCTGCAGGTGGACTAGTTTGCTGGAGGGAAATGACTTTAACGTTCCCCGTCCTCGCTATCCCGTTGATTACTTATCTATTGTGGTGTTAGAACATATCTAATGTGGAAGAGGCGCCGGACTCGGCTAATTCCCGGGTGCCCCGATACTGAGCTGCATTTGTGACCACAAACGCAGTTACGTTAGTGGCCCAATACCCACACTATTACGTTAGTGGCCCAATACCCCGGTGCTTTTGTGCCCCGATACCCTTCTGTGCCAATTATTTGACGTTTGGAAACCAGTTATTTCCCGCAGTAAAAATTTTGGGGCTGTGTTACATCCCGTGTGGGAGAATGTTCCCTGCTGATACCAGAATAACTCCCTCACTGCAACACTTGAGGAGGGTGTTGCGTCCTGCTGTGGCGGTGTCTCTTGCTGCCCTCAGCCACCAAGACTAGCCACAACAGCCACCAAGACTAGCCACAGCAGCCACCGAGACTAGCCACAGCAGCCACCGAGACTAGCCACAGGAGCAGCAGCAGCAGCTGCTTGGAGAACAGCAGGTTGTGTGTATACTTGCAATATGGAGGCGAGCCTGTTGGAAACGTGTCATCCAGGAGTGTGTGTCTGCTGCCTACACATTAAGGGTAAGATGTGTGTGCGTGCCACGTGCGTGTGTGTCCGCGTGTGCTGCACGCTCTCCTCTTGTTTTCCTCTTTAAAGCGAATAATTTTCAATTTGCAGTTGTTTGTCAAACCTCAACGGTTAGTGCAGCAGTAATTGTTATCGAGTACAGGTGTAATGAGACACGTGGTGGTGGGACACGCGATGAAGGGACACGTGGTAGATGTGGGACACGTGGTAGATGTGGGACACGTGGTAGATGTGGGACACGTGATGGTGGTGTGAGACGTGCGGACAGACACGTGGTGGAGGGAGCCGTGGACCAAAAATTGAGCGGGCACGTGTAGCAGTGGTGGGTGGGGTAATGCCTCTGGCAGTGAAGAGGTACACGTAAATGGAGGCTCGCACGTGGTGGGCCTCACGTGGTGGGCCTCACGTGGTGGGCCTCACGTGGTGGGCCTCACGTGGTGGGCCTCACGTGGTGGGCCACACGGGGTGGGCCTCACGTGGTGGGCCACACGGGGTGGGCCTCACGTGGTGGGCCACACGGGGTGGGCCACACGGGGTGGGCCACACGGGGTGGGCCACACGGGGTGGTGGCAGAACACACAGGAGCCGCGGACTGTGTGTGGGCGGGTCGTGAGTTAAGGGAAGGTAGTGATGCGCATGTTGTTGAAATATACGAGAGTCGTGGTCCTCCGTCTTCCCTCCTCCACTCTCCTCACTGCAACATTGCCTTTTCCTCATTGGTTGTCATTGCTTGCCCTAACGACCGGCAGACTGCCTGTGGGTTCCAGCCTCTGATGATGGGAGGGGGGGGGGGGGGGAAGGCAGTGTGGGGGGGAGGGTTGTGTGGAACTGTAGAGCAGCTCCCCCTCCAGCTGTGATTGTTGAGGAGTCGTGATTGTGATACAAAGATTACATCAATATTGTCTTTATACAGCACTAAATACTTTATTACTATGGTGCCAGAGAGGTGAATAAACACTGTCATTGGTAGATGTGGTGATAGTGGTGATGGAGCAAGCGAGGCAGCGATGGGTCATGTGTTATGATGACACGTGTCCGTGTCATCTTCGTATCATCCTTTGCAGATGACACAAAAAATCAGGATGAAAATTACCTCGGCTGAAGACATTGAAAAATTACAAGCATATATCAACAAAGTTTTCGATTGGGCAGCAGAAAATAACATGTTTAACAGTGATAAATTCCAGGTACTCAGGTACGGCAAAAGTGAGGACCTGAAATACAGGGTACAAAACACAATCGAATCTGCCCATAATGGGTAAACAGCATGTCAAGGATTTGGGAATAATGATGTCCGACGATCTAACGTTTAGGGAGCATAACCAAGCAAATATTGCGTCAGCCAGAAACAAATTATAGGATGGATTACGAGAACTTTCAAATCCAGGGATCCCATCACAATGGTTGTACTCTTCAAGTCACTTATGTTGTCCCGTTTTGAGTACTGCTCAGTACTCGCTTCCCCCTTCAGAGCAGGAGAGATTGCTGAAATAGAGGGAATACAGAGACCATATACGGCACGCATAGACGCGATAAAGCACCTAAGTTATTGGGATCGTCTCAAAGCCCTCCAAATGTACTCACTAGAAAGGAGACGAGAGAGAGATAGAAAATAATACACACATGGAAAATACTGGAAAGCCAGGTCCCAAATCTACACAGTAAAATAACAACGTACTGGAGTGAACGATATGGAAGAAAATGCAGAATAGAACCAGTGAAGAGCAGAGGTGTCATAGGCACAATCAGAGAACACTGTATAAACATCAGAGGTCCGCGGTTGTTCAACGTCCTCCTAGCAAGCATAAGAAATATTGCCGGAACAACCGTGGACATCTTTAAGAGGAAACTAGACTGTTTTCTAAAAGAAGTTCCGGACCAACCGGACTGTGGTGGGTATGTGGGCCTGCGGGCCGCTCCAAGCAACAGCCTGGTGGATCAAACTCATAAGTCAAGCCTGGCCTCGAGCTTGACTTATGCTTCGAGTAGAACTCCCAGAACCCCATCAAGCAGGTATCAAGCAGGTGCGTATACAATGTGGCTGTTGGAGCACACATGGTAGTCATGGTCTAGTATGTCTGCCTGCTTATTTAATTTATCTAATTTATTCATTTCCTTTCCGTCTATTAAATACGGACTGTGTCCCCCTTCCACAGGGCGACCGACACACACACACACACACACACACACACACACACACACACACACACACACACACACACACACACACACACACA
>NC_091181.1:27774805-27872305 GCF_040958095.1 Procambarus clarkii
CACCAGGTATCACCACCGGGTATCACCACCGGGTATCACCACCGGGTATCACCACCGGGTATCACCACCAGGTATCACCACCAGGTATCACTACCGGGTATCATCACCGGGTATCACCACCGGGTATCACCACCAGGTATCACCACCAGGTATCACCCCCCCCCCCCCCCCCCCCGCCTACCGGTCCGAGTTCGCCCGATAAATCCCCAGGTCGGAAAATATTTTTGCACCGACAAAGCCGACAAAGCCAGCGTGATGGATGGCTGCGACGGCGCTGGGACCTGGTGCTGGGACCTGGCGCTGGGACTTGGCGCTGGGACTGTGCGCTGAGACTTGTCGCTGATACTTGGTGCTGAGACGTAGCACTGAGATTTGGTGGTGAGAATACTGCCGTAGCTGATGTAGCATGTAGCTGGGGTATGGTGTTGACACATTAGGCTGGGAGCCAGGGCTGGGACCCAGGACTGGGACCCAGGGCTGGGACCCAGGGCTGGGACCCAGGGCTGGGACCCGGGGCTGGGACCCGGGGCTGGGACCCACGAGGGTTGGGATTTAGGGCTGAGGCCAGGCGCTTGGAACTTCCCGATCAGTGCTTCACCATCATAATTTTTCTGGTCGATTCCACCCCGCCGGTTTCTTTCCATCCCCTCCCAGCCCCTCCCCCTCCCAGCCCCTCCCCCTTCCATCCCTCCCCCTCCCAGCCCCTCCCCCTTCCATCCCCTCCCCCTTCCATCCCCTCCCCCTTCCATCCCCTCCCCCTTCCATCGCCTCCCCATCCCATCCCCTCCCCCTTCCATCCCCTCCCCCTTCCATCCCCTCCCCCTTCCATCCCCTCCCCCTTCCATCGCCTCCCCATCCCATCCCCTCCCCCTTCCATCCCCTCCCCCTTCCATCCCCTCCCCCTTCCATCCCCTCCCCCTCCCATCCCCTCCCCCTTCCATCCCCTCCCCCTCCCATCCCCTCCCCCTTCCATCCCCTCCCCCTTCCATCGCCTCCCCATCCCATCCCCTCCCCCTTCCATCCCCTCCCCCTTCCATCCCCACACCCCTTCCATCCCCACACCCCCTTCCATCCCCACTCCCCTTCCATCGTCCCAGCCTTAAGGCAACTTGCCCGATGGGCAAGAGAGAGACTGGAGCAACGTCCAATTGACGGCATGTGGCCGTTATCAACGTTGATTCCATCTGAACGTTGTTTGCCGAGACCTGCCTGAGGGGGGGGGGCGGGGGTAGAGTAATAAGAGCGTGTCGTGTTTCATGCTTGAATATAATCTTATGAATGTACGTTGATCGTTGTCATTAATGTGTGAGGCAAGGCTGTGGAAAATGACGTTGTGCGCGCCTAATTGTGCTTGCGGGGGTGACGCCTCGGCTCTTTGTTCCCGCCACTTAACTGAGGGTGTGTTCCTGTTATGGGGAGGGGGGGGGGGTGAGCCAGAGTGGGGTGGGGGTGAGCCAGAGTGGGGTGGGGGTGAGCCAGAGTGGGGTGGGTGGTGAGCCAGAGTGGGGTGGGGGTGAGCCAGAGTGGCACACATGGGAGGAGAGGACAGGTGTAGGGCGGAGGAAGTATGTAACACTCCCGCCCCAGCAAGACTGGCTGGTCGACCTGCCTCCCGCCACCTGCGGGGCCTTGATGATTAATGATGGGTTATTGTACCGTCTTGCCCGGCACCGTCTTGCCCAGCACTGTCTTGCCCGGCACCGTCTTGCCCGGCACCGTCTTGCCCGGCACCGTCTTGACCGGCACCGTCTTGCCCGGCACCGTCTTGCCCGGCACCGTCTTGCCCGGCACCGTCTTGCCCGGCACCGTCTTGCCCGGCACCGTCATGCCCAGCACCGTCTTGCCCGGCACCGTCTTGCCCGGCACCGTCTTGCCCGGCACCGTCTTGCCCGGCACCGTCTTGCCCGGCACCGTCTTGCCCGGCACCGTCTTGCCCGGCACCGTCATGCCCAGCACCGTCTTGCCCGGCACCGTCATGCCCAGCACCGTCTTGCCCGGCACCGTCTTGCCCGGCACCGTCTTGCCCGGCACCGTCTTGCCCGGCACCGTGTTGCCCAGCACCGTCTTGCCCAGCAACGCCTTGCCCAGCACCGTCTTGCCCGGCACCGTCTTGCCCGGCACCGTCTTGCCCGGCACCGTCTTGCCCAGCACCGTCTTGCCCAGCACCGTCTTGCCCAGCACCGTCTTGCCCAGCAACGCCTTGCCCAGGACCAGCTAACCTAGCACTGTCCCCCAACATATCAAAATCTGAGACTCGTTAGACAAGAAACATGTTTAATGCCCAGGAAACACACACACACACATGCCTACACCGTCACATGTGTAAGACACGTCATTGTTACCACACCTGAAACACCTGGCTGTGAGTTACCGGTCGGGTGTGGACCCCCAGGAATACGGCGAGGGAAGTTCAGTAGATGAGGGGAAGGGGATGAGGTTGCAGGGGGACACCATGAATGATGAATGCCCCCCCCTATTCATCATTGTCTGCTGGGGGATGGTGTTGTCTGCTCTTCATCCGCCAATGAGAACTCATTATATTTTATGTATCCCCACTTCTTTGCAAGTTGATAATTTTGTTGTCAAACTCTTCTGTCGTAGCCTGTTAGAGCAGCTGAGAGTGAGAAGGGCAGGGCGTGTGTGTGTGTGTACTCACCTATTTGTGCCTGCAGGATCCAGCACTAGCTTTTGGACCTCGCTTTTCTAGCCGTTGGTTGTCTAATGGAAAGACGCCTGTCCTATTTCTCTATCATACCTGCTTTTAAAGTTATGAGTGGCGTTAGCCTCTACCATCTGCTCCTCCTCCTCTAGGTCATTCCATTTACTCACTACCCCTGACTCTAAAAGAAAACTTTCTAACATCTCTCTAACATCTGGCATGACATCTACCATCTCTAACATCTGGCATGACATCTACCATCTCTAACATCTGGCATGACATCTACGATCTCTAACATCTGGCATGACATCTACCATCTCTCTAACATCTGGCATAACTCTGGCAATCAGAGAACACTGTATAAACATCAGAGGT
Source organism: Procambarus clarkii (assembly GCF_040958095.1). Taxonomy (NCBI): domain Eukaryota; kingdom Metazoa; phylum Arthropoda; class Malacostraca; order Decapoda; family Cambaridae; genus Procambarus; species Procambarus clarkii. The sequence goes on from NC_091181.1 coordinate 27,777,840, forward strand.
CCGCGGTTGTTCAACGTCCTCCCAGCGATCATAAGAAATATTGCCGGAACAACCGTGGACATCTTCAAGAGGAAACTAGATTTATTCCTCCAAGGAGTGCCGGACCAACCGGGCTGTGGTGGGTATGTGGGCCAGCGGGCCGCTCCAAGCAACAGCCTGGTGGACCAAACTCTCACAAGTCAAACCTGGCCTCGGGCCGGGCTTGGGGAGTAGAAGAACTCCCAGAATCCCATCAACCAGGTATCAACCAGGTAACATATAACATCTCTCTAACATCAGGCATGACATCAAGCAACGCAAGTACAAAATAGTTTTCCGGTTTGTCCAACTCAGTAGTTCAGATTTCTACGTTCACATTTCGTTGTAGGTCGGTATATATACTATCGTCCTCATCGTTACTATAATACTATCAAAACAGGAGGATGTGCTGGATCTAAAAGCCTCCTTATTCAAGTTTCTTAAGGATGTTCTGAGTTTTTCCAGAGTCGAGTATGCGGCTGACGTTAATATGTTTATATGAGCCTCCGGAGTTAGGTTTTGTGTCATGACCACTCCTAGTGGTGTTTCTTTAGACGTTATAGGGAGGTAGTGTCCCCTTCATTGTGTATTGGCTTTTCTGTCTCCAAGCTCCTCTTCCCATTTCCATCACCCTGCACTTGTTAGTGTTGAATTTTAGCAGCCATTTCTCGGACCAGCTCTGCAACATGTTCAAGTCTTCCTGGACAATCTTACAATCCTCATCTGTCTCAATCCTCCTCATTAGTTTTGCATCCTCTACAAACATCGACGTAAAAGACTCAACTCCTCCAGTCAAGTTATTTACGTAAATGAGGTAACGTATGGGATCCAGCACCGATCCTTGAGGCACCCCGCTTGTTACTCTTACCCCCCCCCCACACATGTAGAGTAACTTTGAGGCTCCCTGCTTTGTGTGTGTGTGTGTGTTTGTACTCGCCTAGTTGTGCTTGCGGGAGTTGAGCTTTGGTTCTTTGGTCCCGCCTCTCATCCGTCAATCTACTGGTGTACAGGTTCCTGAGCTTCTCGAGCTCTATCATATCTATAGTTGAAACTGTGTATGGAGTCAGCCTCCACCACATCACTTCCTAGCGCATTCCATTTACTCACTACTCTTGACACTGAGAAGGTTCTTACTAATGTGTCTGTGACTCATTTGTGTACTCAGCTTCTACCTCTGTCCCCTTGTGTGTGTGCCACCCGTGTTAAATAATGCGTATGTAATTACCTAAGTGTAATTACAGGATGAGAGCTACGCTCGTGGTGTCCCGTCTTCCCGGTACTCTTTGTCATACAACACTTTGAACCTACTGACTGTCTATGGAGGACAGAAGAAAATGTATATATACTGGTTAGCATTGTAAATGTGTGGCCACGTCTGTGGTAGAAAATAATAATAATAATAAAAAAAAGTCCTTGAAAAACAACCTGTCCTCATGCTTGGCTTGTTAAAGCAGCGCTCGTCCCCGCCAAGACATATTCATCAATTTTTACGTATTACATGTTAAAAATAAGTTTTTATTAATTATTTAATTTATCTTGGTGGATCTTCGTCAGATCGGGTGGATCTTTGTCAGATCCGGGTGGATCTTCGTCAGATCCAGGTGGATCTTCGTCAGATCGGGTGGATCTTCGTCAGATCGGGTGGATCTTTGTCAGATCCAGGTGGATCTTTGTCATATGGATTCTGGTGATTCTTGGTACGTGTTCCAGGGACTTCTTTGACCTTGGTTCGCGTCTCACATTTCTCCTGAAAACACCTTGCCAGAAGAAGTGAACCAAATTCTTCAATAACATATATTAAGCTCTGCAGGTATACCGCGGCTGTGGTATACCCGGGTGTATAAGAAGCCGGTGGTAAACTTGTCCAGATCTATGTATTTACCCGTGTAAACTCGCTGTGGTATTAAACATTCTATAATCCTGGATGCTGGATTGGTTTAGCAGTAGCAGCCAGCAGCAGCGAGTGGTATTAAAGGGTGATGGAGCTGACTGTTGAGCCGACGGGTGGAGTGCCTCTTGGCTCACCTGAGTGGCTGAGTGTGAACCCAATGTGCCTCTTGGCTCACCTGAGTGGCTGAGTGTGAACCCAATGTGCCTCTTGGCTCACCTGAGTGGCTGAGTGTTATCCTAGTGTGCCTCTTGGCTCACCTGAGTGGCTGAGTTTTATCCTAATGTGCCTCTTGGCTCACCTGAGTGGCTGAGTTTTATCCTAATGTGCCTCTTGGCTCACCTGAGTGGCTGAGTGTTAACCTAATGTGTCTCTTGGCTCACCTGAGTGGCTGAGTGTTATCCTAATGTGCCTCTTGGCTCACCTGAGTAGGTGAGTGTTATCCTAATGTGCCTCTTGGCTCACCTGAGTGGCTGAGTGTAAACCTAATGTGCCTCTTGGCTCACCTGAGTAGGTGAGTGTTATCCTAATGTGCCTCTTGGCTCACCTGAGTGGCTGAGTGTTAACCTAATGTGCCTCTTGGCTCACCTGAGTGGCTGAGTGTTAATCTAATGTGCCTCTTGGCTCACCTGAGTGGCTGAGTGTAAACCTAATGTGCCTCTTGGCTCACCTGAGTGGCTGAGTGTAAACCTAATGTGCCTCTTGGCTCACCTGAGTGACTGAGTGTAAACCTAATGTGCCTCTTGGCTCACCTGAGTGGCTGAGTGTAAACCTAATGTGCCTCTTGGCTCACCTGAGTGGCTGAGTGTAAACCTAATGTGCCTCTTGGCTCACTTGAGTGGCTGAGTGTGAACCTAATGTGCCTCTTGGCTCACCTGAGTGGCTGAGTGTAAACCTAATGTGCCTCTTGGCTCACCTGAGTGGCTGAGTGTAAACCTAATGTGCCTCTTGGCTCACCTGAGTGGCTGAGTGTTATCCTAATGTGCCTCTTGGCTCACCTGAGTGTAAAACATATGAATGTTGCTGCTATAGCAGACAAAACTGAGGACCGTGCTCAACATTACACTTATTAGATTTACATAATGTTTCTTAATATATGTTCCCCCCCCCCCGCCGGCAGCGTGGCTGGAGGGAAATATGCGGCCAGTGACGGGCAGAGAGCCTTCTGGTGTTCTCTTATCCACATTATATAGCCAGATTATCCATAACCTTATCTAGATTATATAGCCAGATTATCCATAACCTTATCCAGATTATATAGCCAGATTATCCCTAACCTTATCCAGATTATATAGCCAGATTATCCCTAACCTTATCCAGATTATATAGCCAGATTATCCCTAACCTTATCCAGATTATATAGCCAGATTATCCATAACCTTATCTAGATTATATATCCAGATTATCCATAACCTTATCTAGATTATATATCCAGATTATCCATAACCTTATCCAGATTTGTCTGATGGGGAAGACAGTCCCTTTTTTTCAGCTGATAACACATGTTATCTTCTCTTGCCATATCCTACCTTCTCTTCCTTTCGCCTCCTCTACCCTTCGTTCTCCTCTGTTCCCATTCTCCTTTCCCCTTTTTCTACTCCTGTGTTGTTATTGTTGTTCTATTGTTCATTTTATGTGTAGCCTGTATGTGTGTGTGTGTCTCTGGTGGGTCCTGGGTTCGGTACCATGTCTCACTCGAGGGGCAGCGGTGGAGAAAGAGCATTGTCCCCGGTTCGAATCCCGGCCCGACCAAAACCAAATAGGCAGTTTCCTTTTATCTCGTGTGTGTGTGTGTGTTCACCTAGCAGTAAATAATTTCTGGGAGGGAGGGAGGGAGAGAGGGAGGGGGGAGGTAGGGAGAGAGAGGGGGAGGGAGGGAGGGAGGGAGGGAGAGAGGGAGGGGGGAGGGAGGGAGGGAGGGGGGAGGTAGGGAGAGAGGGGGGGAGGGAGGGAGGAAGGGAGGGGGAGAGGGAGGGAGGGAGGGAATGGGTAAGAAACACTTTACATGCATGAAGTCTGGTGGAAGAGTGGAGGCTCTCCCTCAAGTGTCGCCGCCCTCAGCTCCCACCTTCCTCCAACACCACCTCCACCACCTTCCTCCAACACCACCTCCACCACCTTCCTCCAACACCACCTCCAGCACCTTCCTCCAACACCACCTCCACCACCTTCCTCCAACACCACCTCCACCACCTTCCTCCAACACCACCTCCAGCACCTTCCTCCAACACCACCTCCACCACCTTCCTCCAACACCACCTCCAGCACCTTCCTCCAACACCACCTCCAGCACCTTCCTCCAACACCACCTCCAGCACCTTCCTCCAACACCACCTCCACCACCTTCCTCCAACACCACCTCCAGCACCTTACTCCAACACCACCTCCACCACCTTCCTCCAATACCACCTCCAGCACCTTCCTCCAACACCACCTCCAGCACCTTCCTCCAACACCACCTCCAGCACCTTCCTCCAACACCACCTCCAGCACCTTCCTCCAACACCACCTCCACCACCTTCCTCCAACACCACCACCACCACCACCTTCCTCCAACACCACCACCACCTTCCTCCAACACCACCACCACCTTCCTCCAACACCACCACCACCACCTTCCTCCAACACCACCACCTTCCTCCAACACCACCACCACCACCACCTTCCTCCAACACCACCACCACCACCTTCCTCCAACACCACCACCTTCCTCCAACACCACCACCACCACCTTCCTCCAACACCACCACCTTCCTCCAACACCACCACCACCACCACCTTCCTCCAACACCACCACCACCACCTTCCTCCAACACCACCACCTTCCTCCAACACCACCACCACCACCACCTTCCTCCAACACCACCACCACCTTCCTCCAAGACCACCACCTTCCTCCAACACCACCACCTTCCTCCAACACCACCACCTTCCTCCAACACCACCACCTTCCTCCAACACCACCACCTTCCTCCAACACCACCACCTTCCTCCAACACCACCACCTTCCTCCAACACCACCACCTTCCTCCAACACCACCACCTTCCTCCAACACCACCACCACCTTCCTCCAACACCACCACCACCTTCCTCCAACACCACCACCTTCCTCCAACACCACCACCACCTTCCTCCAACACCACCACCACCACCACCTTCCTCCAACACCACCACCACCTTCCTCCAACACCACCACCTTCCTCCAACACCACCACCACCTTCCTCCAACACCACCACCTTCCTCCAACACCACCACCTTCCTCCAACACCACCACCTTCCTCCAACACCACCACCTTCCTCCAACACCACCACCTTCCTCCAACACCACCACCTTCCTCCAACACCACCACCTTCCTCCAACACCACCACCTTCCTCCAACACCACCACCTTCCTCCAACACCACCACCTTCCTCCAACACCACCACCACCACCACCTTCCTCCAACACCACCACCTTCCAACACCACCACCCTTCCAACACCACCACCTTCCTCCAACACCACCACCACCTTCCTCCAACACCACCACCACCTTCCTCCAACACCACCACCACCTTCCTCCAACACCACCACCTTCCTCCAACACCACCTTCCTCCAACACCACCTTCCTCCAACACCACCACCTTCCAACAACACCACCTTCCTCCAACACCACCACCACCAACACCACCTTCCTCCAACACCACCACCACCTTCCCAAACATTAAGGGTAATTATGAGGGTGGACAAAGAGGCAGTGTTCAATACAAGAACCAGCCCCGGACGTGGTGGACGTTCGAGGCTCACAGCTCGTGATAAGATCGATAACACATCAATTTCGACCCACGGGAATAAAAGACAAAAGTCGGGCAATGGATATTAAGTGACAAACATGGGACAAAAAATACCCGCGGACATAGTACTCTGAGGGGTACTGAGCAGTACTCTGGGGTGGGGGTTACTGAGCAGTACTCTGGGAGGGGGTACTGAGCAGTACTGAGGGGTACTGAGTAGTACTCTGGGAGGGGGTACTGAGCAGTACTCTGGGAAGGGGTACTGAGCAGTACTGAGGGGTACTGAGTAGTACTCTGGGAGGGGGTACTGAGCAGTACGCTGGGTGGGGACTGAGCTGGGTGGGTACTGTACTCAGTACTCTTGGGGGTACTGAGCAGTACTCTTGGGGGTACTGAGCAGTACTCTTGGGGGTACTGAGCAGTACTCTGGGGTTTACTGAGCTCCAACCTCCAAACCCAAGGATTCCATCACTGTTAAATCACTTGTGCACTGCTACCTTCAACACAGTGTGATGCCTCCCCCTTCACAAAGCTGGCGAGAGTCTTCAAATACACACAGTAAAGCACCTTAAACTATTGGGACCGCCTCAATGCCCACAAAATGTGCTTTCTGGAGAGCAAGGGAAGGGAATTATCATGGGGAAAAGTGCCAAGCCATTGCGACTATATAGCACTGGGAATGTTTCAGGATAAGGATTTGGGATGGGACGGGGGAAGGAATGGTACCCAACCACTTGGACGCTCGGGGGATTGAACGCTGACCTGCATGAAGCGAGACTGTTGCGAAAATACTGATCGCTCAGGTCTCTAATATGGAAATGAAAATCAGTATTTACTGGACCTGAAGATATGTTAGGAAATGTAGATTAGACCAGTTGAAGAGTAGACATCTCATAGACACAGAGTATTGTATGATGTAGACTAAATCCCCGGCACTGTTGACCATTTGCTCCATTCCGTTACAAATGTGAAGCAGCAGGTGAGACGGAGTGGACGAAGGAATGTGCAGTTCCCAAATACTAGAATGCGGTAAACACACAAGGAAGGCTACGAAATTAAATAAACTTTTTAGCTCCGTGTGCTGTGTCAAGTAGGCTAGGCTACGCTAAGCTACGCTAAGCTACGCTAAGCTACGCTAAGCTACGCTAAGCTACGCTAAGCTACGCTAAGCTACGCTAAGCTACGCTAGGCTACGCTAGGCTACGCTAGGCTACGCTAGGCTACTCTAGGCTACTCTAGACAACGCTAGGCTACTCTAGACAACGCTAAGCTACTCTAGACAACGCTAAGCTACTCTAGGCTAGGCTACGCTACAGTACGCTACGCAACGCTAGACAACGATGCGTAGCGTTATTTCCTGCTTTCGTAATAATATAGACTGGAGCTATTCACATGATGCATTGATATATAAACCACAGCTGACGAAGATATCTTCAGATGTCTTGCGATGGTTGTGTGTTGCATGCCCGTGACTCTACAATCATACCTGCAACTCTACAATCATACCTGCAACTCTGCAAGCCTACCTGCAACTCTGCAAGCCTACCTGCAACTCTGCAAGCCTACCTGCCCCAAGTACTGGCCAGGGGCTTGCTTGAGCAGCGTCTCAGTTTCCAGCTGAGAGGTTGTCTGGCGCTCTCTTCATTTCCGGAGAAGAAAGAGCTGTCTTGCTTCATCAAAGTTAATTAATTGTGGCGTTGTCGTCCTGTTGGTCTGCATTTCACCCCCTCCCGCGTGTGGACTTTTGTTCCCGCTACTGCAGTGTGTTATGGTGGGTGGTGTTAGGTGCTACGGGTGTGTTATGGCGGGTGCTGCTGTTACCTGAGGTGTTACGGGTGTGTTATGGTGGGTGCTGCTGTTACCTGAGGTGTTACGGGTGTGTTGTGGTGGGTGGTGTTAGCTGCTACGGGTGTGTTGTGGTGGCTGCTACTGTTACCTGAGGTGTTACGGGTGTGTTGTGGTGGCTGCTACTGTTACCTGAGGTGTTACGGGTGTGTTGTGGTGGGTGGTGTTAGGTGCTACGGGTGTGTTGTGGTGGCTGCTGTTAGGTGTTACGGGTGTGTTGTGGTGGGTGGTGTTAGGTGCTACGGGTGTGTTGTGGTGGGTGGTGATAGGTGCTACGGGTGTGTTGTGGTGGGTGGTGTTAGGTGCTACGGGTGTGTTGTGGTGGGTGGTGTTAGGTGCTACGGGTGTGTTGTGGTGGGTGGTGTTAGGTGCTACGGGTGTGTTGTGGTGGCTGCTGCTGTTACCTCAGGTGTTACGGGTGTGTTGTGGTGGGTGCTACTGTTACCTGGTGTTACGGGTGTGTTATGGTGGGTGCTGTTAGGTGTTACGGGTGTGTTACGGTGGGTGCTGTTAAGTGTTACGGGTGTGTTGCGGTGGGTGCTACTGTTACCTGAGGTGTTACGGGTGTGTTGTGGGTGCTGCTGTTACCTGAGGTGTTACGGGTGTGTTATGATGGGTGCTGTTAGGTGTTACGGGTGTGTTACGGTGGGTGCTGTTAGGTGTTACGGGTGTGTTACGGTGGGTGCTGTTAGGTGTTACGGGTGTGTTGTGGCGGGTGCTGCTGTTACATGAGGTGTTACGGGTGTGTTGTGGTGGGTGCTGCTGTTACCTGAGGTGTTACGGGTGTGTTGTGGCGGGTGCTGCTGTTACCTGAGGTGTTACGGGTGTGTTATGGTGGGTGCTGTTAGGTGTTACGGGTGTGTTGTGGCGGGTGCTACTGTTACCTGAGGTGTTACGGGTGTGTTGTGGTGGGTGCTGCTGTTACCTGAGGTGTTACAGGTGTGTTGTGGTGGCTGCTACTGTTACCTGAGGTGTTACGGGTGTGTTATGGCGGGTGCTACTGTTACCTGAGGTGTTACGGGTGTGTTGTGGTGGGTGCTGCTGTTACCTGAGGTGTTACGGGTGTGTTATGGTGGGTGCTACTGTTACCTGAGGTGTTACGGGTGTGTTATGGTGGGTGCTGCTGTTACCTGAGGTGTTACGGGTGTGTTGTGGTGGGTGCTGCTGTTACCTGAGGTGTTACGGGTGTGTTATGGTGGGTGCTACTGTTACCTAAGGTGTTACGGGTGTGTTATGGTGGGTGCTACTGTTACCTGAGGTGTTACGGGTGTGTTATGGTGGATGCTACTGTTACCTGAGGTGTTACGGGTGTGTTATGGTGGGTGCTACTGTTACCTAAGGTGTTACGGGTGTGTTATGGTGGGTGCTACTGTTACCTGAGGTGTTACGGGTGTGTTATGGTGGATGCTACTGTTACCTGAGGTGTTACGGGTGTGTTATGGTGGGTGCTACTGTTACCTAAGGTGTTACGGGTGTGTTATGGTGGGTGCTACTGTTACCTGAGGTGTTACGGGTGTGTTATGGTGGATGCTACTGTTACCTGAGGTGTTACGGGTGTGTTATGGTGGCTGCTACTGTTACCTGACGTTCAACCAGGTTACGTGTGGGACAAGATGGGACTGAGAGGGTCTAAATGTGGCAGGTAGTGGAAACTAAGACAGGCTGGGCGTGGTGACGGAGGGTGGGCGTGGTGACGTAGGGTGGGGGCGTGGTGACGGGGGGTGGGGGCGTGGTGACGGGGAGGGGGCGTGGTGACGGGGAGGGGGGGGGCGTGGTGACGGGGAAGGAGGGGCGGGAAAAACCTAGTGCGCGGCTGCTCATTGGCATTCATAGACGGGCAAATGAAAGAGATTTTTGTGGATGGAGATGGTTCTTGGAGTTCTTGTTGAGATGAGAAGCTGGACCCGGCTGTACTGAGACGGTAGCAGGTGGCACTCTGCGGGTGGCACTGGGTGGGTGGCACTGTGTGGGTGGCACTGTGTGGGTGGCACTGTGTGGGTGGCACTGTGGGTGGCACTGTGGGTGGCACTGCGGGAGTGGCACTGTGTGGTGGCACTGTGTGGTGGCACTGTGTGAGTGGCACTGTGTGGGTGGCACTGGGTGGGTGGCACTGTGTGGGTGGCACTGTGTGGGTGGCACTGTGTGGGTGGCACTGGGTGGGTGGCACTGCGGGAGTGGCACTGTGTGGTGGCACTGTGTGGTGGCACTGTGTGGTGGCACTGTGTGAGTGGCACTGTGTGGGTGGCACTGGGTGGGTGGCACTGGGTGGGTGGCACTGTGTGGGTGGCACTGTGTGGGTGGCACTCTGCGGGTGGCACTGTGTGGGTGGCACTGTGTGGGTGGCACTGTGTGGGTGGCACTCTGCGGGTGGCACTGGGTGGGTGGCACTGTGTGGGTGGCACTGTGTGGGTGGCACTGTGTGGTGGCACTCTGCGGGTGGCACTGTGTGGGTGGCACTGGGTGGGTGGCACTGTGGGTGGCACTGTGTGGTGGCACTGTGTGGTGGCACTGTGTGGGGGCACTGTGTGGTGGCACTGTGTGGTGGCACTGTGTGGGGGCACTGTGTGGTGGCACTGTGTGGTGGCACTTTGGGTGGCACTATATGGGTGGTACTGTGGGAGTGGCACTGTGTGGTGGCACTGTGTATGACACTGTGGGTGGCACTGTGTGGTGGCACTGTGGGGGCATTGCGTGGTGGCACTATGGGAGTGGCACTGTATTCACATAAGGGGCACACGCACAAGGGGACACAGGTGGAAACTGAGTGCCCAAATGAGCCACAGAGATATTAGGAAGAACGTTTTTAGTCTCAGAGTGGTTGACAAATGGAATGCATTAGGCAGTGATGTGGAGGAGTCTGACTCCATCAGCCCGTCCTCCAAAAATGGGGAGGTAAATGTAACAGCCCCATAAGTGCAATTATGTACTATGTATGGAAGTCGGGAATTGCACTTATTTACACTTAGTATTAAATCGTACTGTCAAATATATTGTGAATATTTGAGTTTACCTGAAAAGCTGAATAGAAAACCACGACCTCACCTAACCGTCTTAGTTTTTGAAGATAAGCATTTTATTGCTTCTTAATTACAATTAGTAATTAACCTATAGCTATATTGATATTACAGTTTTATAAAACAAAACAAAATTAAAATATTTCAATAAATTGTAAAGTTAATCAGAATATATTCAAATTTTGTATAAAATCTCTATTGTTTAATAAAATTGAAAACAAAATTCCTCATATTTAAAACGTGGGCATAGCGATCTGAACTTTAAAACTTCATTCTAAATTTCTGAGTGTCTTAACAGAAAGCGAAGATAATTAAATGGGGAGGAAAATGTAACAGCCCCATAAGTGCAATTATGTACTATGTATGACAGTAAGGAAATGTACTTATTACTTTTATTTAGTAAGGAAATGTACTTATTGCTTTTATTTAGTAAGGAAATGTACTTATTGCTTTTATTTATTTATTTTTATTTATATACAAGAAGGTACATTGGGTTTGTGAGAATACATAGCATGGTATTTACACTCTTGTAAAGCCACTAGTACGCGCAGAGTTTACAATTAGTGTTGAAGCGAACTGTCAATTCGGATGATGGGTTGGACTCCATACACAGTTTCAAGTGTAGATATGATAGAGCCCAGTAGGCTCAGGAACCTGTACACCTGTTGATTGACAGTTGAGAGGCGGGACCAAAGAGCCAGAGCTCAACCCCCGCAAGCACAAATAGGTGAGTAGAGACACCCACACACACACAAACACCCCCCCCCCCACACACACACACACAGGAAGCAGCTCCGTAACAGGTGTCTAACTACCAGGTACCTATTTACTGCTAGGTAACAGGGGCATCAGGGTAAAAGAAACTCTGCCCATTTGTTTCTGCCTGGTCCGGGAATCGAACCCGGGCCACAGAATTACGAGTCCTGCACGCTGTCCGCTCAGCTACTAGACCCCCCCCCCCCCACCACAGTCTCCCAGACTGTGTAGGTGGCACTGTGTGGGTGGCACTCAGTGGGGACATTGTCTGGTGGCACTGGGAGTAGCACTGTGTGGGTGGTAGTGTGTGGTGCTACTGTACTAACCTAGTTGTGCTTGCGGGGGTTGAGCTCTGACTCTTTGGTCCCACCTCTTAACTGTCAATCAACTGGTGTACAGGTTCCTGAGCCTACTGGGCTCTATCATATCTACATTTGAAACTGTGTATGGAGTCAGCCTCCACCACATCACTTTGTAATGCATTCCATTTGTTTACTACTCTGACACTGAAAAAAAATCTTTCTAATGTCTCTATGGCTCATTCACTCAATTTCCACCTGTGTCCCCTAATGCGTGTGCTCCTGGTGTTAAGTAGTCTGTCTTTATCTACCCTATCAATTCCTCTGAGAATCTTGTAGCTCATACCCCTCAGCTCGGGTATTAGTCTGGTGGCAAACCTTCGAACCTTTTCCAGATTAGTCTTATGCTTGACAAGATATGGACCCCATGCTGGAGCCGCATACTCCAGGATTGGTTTGACATGTGTGGCATATAAAGTTCTGAATGATTCCTTACACAAGTTTCTAAAAGCCGTTCTTATGTTAGTCAACCTGGCATATGCCGCTGGTGTTATCCTCTTGATATGAGCTTCAGGGGACAGGTCTGGCGTGATATCAACCCCCAAGTCTTTCTCTCTCTTTGACTCTTGAAGTATTTCATCTCCCAAATGATACCTTGTATCTGGTCCCCTGATCCCTACGCTTATCTTCATTACATTGCATTTACTCGGGTTAAACTCTAGCAATCACTTGTTCGACCATTCCTGCAGCTTGTCCAGGTCTTCTTGAAGTCTCAAGCTGTCCTCCTGTCTTAATCCTTCTCATAATTTTGGCGTCGTCAGCAAACATTGAGAGGAATGAGTCTATAATCTCTGGGAGATCATTTACATATATCAGAAACAGGATAGGTCCGAGTACAGAGCCATGTGGGACCCCACTGGTGACTTCATGCCAATCTGAGGTCTCACCTCTCACTGTAATTCTCTGCTTCCTATTGCTTAGGTAGTCCCTTACCCACTGGAGCCCCTTACCAGTTACTCCTGCCTGTTTCTCCAGCTTATTCATAAGCCTCTTATGGGGGTACTGTGTCAAAGGCTTTCCGACAGCCCAAGAAAATGCAGTCTGCTCATTCTTCTCTTTCTTGCTTAATCTTTGTCACCTGGTCGTAGAATTTTTAAGCCAGTAAAGCAAGATTTGCCATCCCTGAACCCATGTTGATGGGTTGTCACGAAGTCCCTTCTCTCCAGATGTGTTACTAGGTTTTTTCTCAAGATCTTCTCCATCACCTTGCATGGTATACAAGTCAAGGACACTGGCCTGTAGTTCAGTGCCTCTTGTCTGTCACCCTTTTTGTATATTGGGACTACAATTGCCATCTTCCATATTTTGGGTAGGTCTCCCGTCTCAAGTGACCTACTGTACACTATGGAGAGTGCAAGCAAAGTGCTTCTGCACTCTCTTTCAATACCCATGGTGAGATTCCGTCTGGGCCAACAGTCTTTCTCACGTCCAGATACAACAGGTGCCTCTTGACCTCATCTCTTGTAATTTTGAACCCTTCCATGACCGCCTGGTTCACTGCCACCACTCCTAGTGCAGCGACCTAACCTCGTTCTATTGTGAAGACCTCCTGGAACCTCTTGTTGAGTTCTTCACCCACCTGCCTGTCATTCTCTGTGTACCTGTCCTCACCCGTTTAAAGTTTCATCAGCTATTCCTTCACTGTCGTTTTCCTCCTGATGGGACTGTGGAGAAGCTTTGGTTCGGTCTTGGCTTTATTAGCTATACTGTATCATTTTCATGCAGGCGATGAGTCACAATAACGTGGCTGAAGTATGTTGACCAGACCACACACTAGAAATTGAAGGGACGACGACGTTTCCGTCCGTCCTGGACCATTCTCAAGTCGATTGTGATGAGGAGGTAGGGTCAGGCAATAAATAGGCAAGAGAGAGCTGAGGAGGAAAGTCAGGTGTAGGGGATAGTAGTAATGAGAACTGCAGAAGGCCTATTGGCCCATACGAGGCAGCTCCTATTATAACCACCGAAGGAGATAGTAATAGGAATAAGAAGAGGATAGCAAGGGAGCGTAGGAGAAGACAATGAACAGAAAAAGGGAGAAGAGAGAAAGAAAAGGAAAGAGAAAGAAAGATAAATGGAAGGGGGAAATAAAATAGAATACTACACATAAGGGGCATAACTGGCAAACCCCTCACAGTGTTCAAGAGAGAACTGGATAAGCACCTCCAAAGGATACCTGATCAACCAGGCTGTGACTCATACGTCAGGCTGCGAGCAGCCGCGTCTAACAGCCTGGTTGATCAGTCCAGCAACCAGGAGGCCTGGTCGACGACCGGGCCGCGGGGACACTAAGCCCCGGAAGCACCTCAAGGTAGCCTCAAGGTAGGGGAAAGCTTATGTTAAGTCACGGTTGTTAGAAAGATTAGAGCATTTGAGTATATACTGTGAAAGGGAAGAGTCCACAGCAACAAAGCCAGGACTCAAGTTCATGTTGGGTATATTGTGTATAAGAGCCGATTCTACAAGACGGCGTCTGTGTAGAGTAGAGGCAGGAAAGATTATTTTGGAGGAAGACCAATCAATGGGATGATTAGAATCCCTCACATGGCAGAAGAGAGCATTGTTAGTGTCTGCAGACTTAACACTTCTCTTGTGTTCTTTAAGTCTGTCATTCAGTGTACGGCCAGTTTCGCCAAAGTATTGGAGAGGACAAGATGAACAGGAAATAGAGTAGACACCAGCAACATTAGAAGCAGGAGGAGCAGTGTGAACTAGATTGCTACGAAGTGTGTTAGTTTGTCGAAAGGCGAGTTTAATGTCAAGAGGACGAAAGGTATTGGTAAAAGTTTTGAGTTCAGATATGAAGGGAAGGCATAGTACAGTGCTACTAGTGTTGGAAGCAGGTTTAGGATGAAAGAAATTTCGTTTAGCTTGAGAGTAGGCACAGTTGATGAAATGCAAAGGATAACCAAGGCGAGAGAATGATTTGTAGATAAAGGCAATTTCAGAATCAAGAAACTGAGGGTCGCTGATGGGTAGAGCGCGGAGGAAGAGAGAGACGAGGACACTTTTCTTAACAGAAGGAGGATGGTAGACTTTCCTCCTCAGCTCTCTCTTGCCTATTTATTGCCTGACCCTACCTTCTCATCACAATCGACTTGAGAATGGTCCAGGACGGACCGAAACGTCGTCGTCCCTTCAACTTCTAGTGTGTGGTCTGGTCATCATTTTCATACTTTTTCTCAGCTTTACTTCTCTCACTAAAATACTCATTCCTTGTTCTCTGGTATCTCTCTCTCTGCTTTCAGGTGTTCTGTTATTTCGGTAGTTCCTCCACGCCCTTTTGTTCAGTTCCTTTGCTTCCATACATTCCCTATTAAACACCGGATTCTTCTTTTGCTTCTCGGTTTTTCCTTTCGGGCCGGAATGAACCTGTTTACTGCCTCCTGACACTTTTTGGTGACATAGTCCATCATATCTTGTACGGACTTAATTCTGAGCTCTGTGTCCCATGGTATATCCCTTAAGAATTTTCTCATTTCCTCATAATTTCCCTTTCGGTACGCCAATCCTATGTATCCTGGTTCTTTTTGGGGGGAGATAAATCCTAGCTCTATCAGGTACTCAAAGATCAATACACTGTGATCACTCATTCCCAAGGGTGATTTCAATTTAACTTCCCTTGTATCCGACTCATTTAGGGTAAATATCAGATCAAGAATAGCTGGTTCATCCTCTCCTCTCATTCTTGTCCGTACCTTGATGTGTTGGCTTAGAAAGTTTCTTGTTGCCACGTCCAGCAGCTTAGCTTTCTTTACATGTGTCTTTGTTCTCCCAATCTATCTTCCCCTGGTGTAAGTCTCCTATGATTAGTTGTCTGGATCCGTTGTGGGTGGCACTGTGTGGGTGGCACTGTATGGTGCTACTGTGTGGGTGGCACTGTGTGGGTGGCACTGTGGGGTGCTACTGTGTGGGTGGCACTGTGTGGGTGGCACTGTGGGGTGCTACTCTGTGGGTGGCACTGTGTGGGTGGTACTGTGGGGTGCTACTGTGTGGGTGGCACTGTGTGGGTGGCACTGTGGGGTGCTACTCTGTGTGTGGCACTGTGTGTGTGGCACTGCTGAAAACAGCAGTGAGTGTGGATGAGCAAGGGTGCTTGGCTGTGTGTGTGTGTATAAACAAAGTGTTGGGCCCGGGCCTCATGTATTCAACTGTGTGCAGGTGTGAGTTAAAGGTGTGGCTGCAGGTGTGTCGCAGGTGTGTCGCGAGGTGTCGCTTGGGAAGAGTGGTGGTATGTTTTAAATATTTGAGGCGCTGGCCCCGGAGTGGGCCGGAGGTCCTCACACTCACAGAAAGACAGTAGTTCCAAAGAACGGAGTGACGAGGTTTATTTTGGTGGTTCAAGTGGCCTTCCCCTACATGGTTCCTCTACATGGTTCCCCTACATGGTTCCCCTACATGGTTCCCCTACATGGTTCCCCTACATGGTTCCTCTACATGGTTCACCTGCATGGTTCCCCTACATGGTTCCTCTACATGGTTCACCTGCATGGTTCCCCTACATGGTTCCTCTACATGGTTCACCTGCATGGTTCCCCTACATGGTTCCTCTACATGGTTCACCTGCATGGTTCCCCTACATGGTTCCTCTACATGGTTCACCTGCATGGTTCCGGCTACCACACGAACCTCCCCTTACATGGTTCTTCCTCCCCCTCCCCTAGCACGTCTGGGGTTCCACGCCTGCAGAGAACATTCAATCAGGGTGGGAAAAATCTGGCTTTTTCACCGGCACACTTCGTTTGATGTGAGTTGGGGCTAAAGCTTTTTTAAGTTGTAATACTACCGTGCGTGTGTGTGTGTGTGTGTGTGTGTGTGTGTGTGTGTGTGTGTGTGTGTGTGTGTGTGTGTGTGTGTGTGTGTGTGTGTGTGTGTGTGAGAGAGTGTGCTCAATTATTTGTACTCGCCTATTTGTGCCTGCAGGCTCGAACATTGGCTCTTGCATCCTACCCTTCTTGCCGCCGGTTGTTTAAACCTGTGACTCCTGTCCTATTTCTGTCATATCTAGTTTTAAAGTTATGAATAGCGTTTGCTTCCACAACCTCACTTTACCCTTCAGGGCAGGAGAGATTGCTGAAATAGAGGAAGTACAGAGAACATATACGGCACACATAGACGTGATATAGCACCTGAATTATTGGAATCGTCTCAAAGCCCTCCAAATGTACTCACTAGAAAGGAGACGAGAGAGATACCAAATAATATACCCATGGAAAATACTGGAGGGCCAGGTCCCAAATCTACACAGTAAAATAACAACGTACTGGAGTGAACGATATGGAAGAAAATGCAGAATAGAACCAGTGAAGAGCAGAGGTGCCATAGGCACAATCATAGAACACTGTATAAACATCAGAGGTCCGCGGTTGTTCAACATCCTCCCAGCGACTATAAGAAATATTGCCGGAACAACCGTGGACATCTTCAAGAGAAAACTTACTGTTTTTTTCCTAGGAGTACCGGACCAACAGGGCTGTGGTGGGTATGTGGGCCTGCGGGCCGCTCCAAGCAACAGCCTGGTGGACCAAACTCTCACAAGTCAAGCCTGGCCTCGGGCCGGGCTTGGGGAGTAGAAGAACTCCCAGAACCTCATCAACCAGGTATCAACCAGGTTCCATGAGTCACACATGGTCCGTAGTCCCAATGATGAGAGACTCACTGGCCTCTATCATACTGATAATTCTCGCTTAACACTGGGAAGTGATGGGCTCCCGGGCTGGGCTCCCGGGCTGGGCTCCCGGGCTGGGCTCCCGGGCTGAGAAGGGCTGGTTGGGGCAAGCACGAGGATACGTGTACGGGATAAAAAGACGGGAGACATCTCCCGTCACGCAGGGTGCAGTCGCACCTTCACAGATCTCCAGTATCATCTATTGATACTGGTAATGGCTCAAAAGGGCCACCACTTACGGGCTATTCATGCCCGTGCCACCTTTTGGGTGGCTTAATCTTCATCAATCAATCTGGGATAAAAAAAAATGTTTATGACTTCTCATTTTTTTTTTATTTTTATTTATTTTTTTTTTTTTATGGTCAGACGAGCAAAGATTTTTTCCCATTTTCTTTTAACCTGTTTCAATGGTTGAGTCCATAACTTGTTTAATTTCCCCACTCGTGAAGGCGGGTCAAGACTCCTCGTGTATTAGCCAAGGTGTGTGAGCATGTACCAACCTCGCCAGTGTTGAGAAGAGCAACAGTGCAACTCTGTAGCACACAAATCTTACACACAAAAAAAAAATTTGCAGGAAATTTGCTTGAGATGAGGCTGTAGTTTGGTAAGAGGTGAACACACAGACATCTTTAAGGTCGGGGAGTAGGACGATAGCCAGGGGGCAGAGGGTACCCCGGGGGGGGGGGGGCAGGGGAATTGCCAAAGAATGGGAGGATTGACTGGGTAGAAGGATGACTAGAAAACAGGATAGGGCAAGTCAAGAGACGGTGTTATAAACAGGGTGCTAAAGGATAGCCAGAGAATGAGTACGATTCTCCAGCACCCAAGATGTCCTCCAGCACGGCCGATAGCCAGAGTGCCGGAATGATAGCCTGGGTGCTGGAGGCTAGGGATGGTACTAGAGGCTAGGGAGGGTGAGATGGTAGGCTAGCCAGGGTGCTAAGGGGTATGCAGAGGGTAGTAGGAGGCTAGCCAGGGTGCTAGGGTGTGGGCATCACCCCAGCTGCGACCAGCATCACGGAAGCTGCCGCGACTTAACGGAAATTACTGGTGGCTGCGTCGATGTTGGCGGTGGCGATGGTGGTAACGGCGGCGATGGTGGTGGTGGTGGCGGCGGCGGCGATGGTGGTAACGGCGGCAGTGGTGGTGGTGGTGGTGGTTTCCCCAGCATATTCCCCTAAAAATAAAGTATTTATAACAATGTGATCAAAGGTACAAATATGTCGTGATGGACCACCAGAAAGTAGACTCATGTAGTGTTGAATATGGACAAAACCGGATATATTTGTTGTTAATAAACCTAACCTACCCATCCTAGGTCTACTACACCCTGTCTGAGGCCTAATATAGTACATGTATGTACTATACATGATGCACAGTGCTTGCTTTAATATTATAATATATAATATTGCTCCCTCTAATATTTTCCACGTGTAAATTATTATGTATCCTTCCCGCCTGCGTTCAAGAGAATACAGATTTAGGCATTTCAGTCGGTCCCAATAGTTTAGTTGTTGTACTGAGTGGATTCTAGCAGTAAAGGATCTCTGCACGCTCTCCAGGTCAACAATTTCTCCAGCTTTGAAAGAGGCTGTCATTGTGCAGCAGTACTCCGCTCTAGAGAGCACTAGCGTCTTGAAGAGTATCATCATTGGTATAGCATCTCTAGTGTGAAAGGTTCTTGTTATCAAAGCTGTCATTTTTCTTGTAGTTGTGACGGCTACTTTATTGTGTTCTTTAAAGGTAAGGTCTTCCATGAGTGCACCCAAATCCTTTACATTGCATTGTAATTCTATGGTATGGGTTTGACTGCGTTTTGTACGTGGTTTCTGCTTTTATATTTTCCGTAGCGCATGAGCTGGAATTTATCTTCATTAAATACCATATTATTTTCTGTAGCCCATTGAAAGACCTGATTTACATCTGACTGGAGGTTTGCCGTGTCCTCTATGTTGTCTACTCTCATGAAAATCCTAGTGTCATCTGCAAAGGATGATACAGTACTATAGATTGTGTCTTGTCCTTGTCCGATATAAGGATGAGAAATAATACTGGAGCAAGCACAGTACCCTGAGGGACTGAGCTCTTCACGGTTGATGGACCAGATTTTATTTTGTTGACTATTACACATTGGGTTCTGTTAGTCAGGAAATTGTAGATCCATCTGCCTATTTTTCCGGTAATTCCCTTTGGACGCATTTTATATGCAATAACACCATGGGCACATTTGTCGTAGGCGTTTGCGAAATCTGTGTAAATTACATCAGCGTTTTGTTTGTCTTCCATGGCATCTAATGCCATGTCATAGTGGTCCAGCAACTGTGATACACAAGAGCGCCCTGTTCTGAAACCTTGTCCGGGGTTATGGAGATGCTGTGATTCCATGTGTTATGTTATCTTACTTCTTAGCACTCACTCAAAGATTTTTATGATATGTGTGATGTTAGTGCTGTCTGTAATTTTTTGCCTCTGCCTTATTTCCTCCTTTATGGAGTGGTGCTATCTCTGCTGTTTTTAGTATGTGAGGGATAACGTCAGTATCTAGGCTCTGTCACCAAAGAATGTGAAGGGCCTGCGACAGTGGTTTTTGTACAGTTCCGTAGGTAGAGTATCCGTCAAAATGCGACGTGTTCTATTAGGAGGCCGGGCTGAGAAAAACCGTGCAATGAAGTTAACTCCTCTGTTCCACGATACGCCCCACACCCCCTGGAACCTTAATGGGGGGCAACCCGTTCTCGCAAATTTAATAAGTCAATATTGACTTATTAAATATGTGCATAGGTGACATACTTAACATAATAGTTTCCCTTGAAAAGCTTCATAGAAAACACCGACCTTACCTAACCTACTTAGTATGTTAAGATAAGCATCTTATTGCTTCGTAATTACAATTATTACCTAACCTATAATAGGTATAGGTTAAGTAATAATTGTAATTACGAAGCAATAAGATGCTTATCTTAAGATACTAACAAGGTTAGGTAAGGTCGGTGTTTTCTATGAATCTTTTTAAGGGTATCTATTATGTTTAGTATATCACCTAAGCACGTAGTTAATAAGTCAATATTGACTTTACGAATATGCGAGAACGGGTTGTGGGGGGAAATAGAATTTATACAAGCTAAGGTAATGTCTATATTAAATTATATCCCACTGAAGGTCTTACCATTAAACACATAAATTAAATCTGCAAAACATAACGCCTATGGTTGTCGAAATAAAAAACCACAGTGCTAATAGTTCACTTAAATTCTTAATCCATCAAAATGACAAAAATAAAAAAAGATTTGAAGTTAAGTTTTAGGGGTTCCGAAGGCACTAGTACTGATTTAAATTTAAGCACAAAAAGCAAAGGCAATAATTTACTTGGCTCTCACCTTAAATAATGTTACTTGAAGACGTAGTTGCATTAACTTTCGGGAAGATACTCGACGAAGCTTGTGGGAT
The DNA here is from genome assembly GCF_040958095.1 of Procambarus clarkii. NCBI lineage: Eukaryota > Metazoa > Arthropoda > Malacostraca > Decapoda > Cambaridae > Procambarus > Procambarus clarkii. The sequence continues at coordinate 27,798,610 of NC_091181.1, forward strand.
TGGTGTGTTATATTACTCGCTTAAGATAACATTTTGATATCTTTAATGGCGAGTCTGGGTGAATCAGTAAGATGATTCCAAGATTATCGCCAGTGTTTCCAAGGAGACGACAACACAGCTGCCCAAGGCTTGACCCGTGGGGGGGGGGGGAGGGGAGGGCAAGGCTTGACCTGTGAGGGGGGGGGCCAAGGCTTGACCTGTGAGGGGGGGGGCCAAGGCTTGACCTGTGGAGGGGGCCAAGGCTTGACCCGTTGGGGGGGGGGGAGGGCGGGGTCAGTATGGGTCCAACAAGCAGTTACTGTTTCAAGGCAGGAAGGAATAAGTAATTTCAAACATGTACTGAATACGTGAACTGAAAATATTTCCAATCCTTCCAACCTTGATTTTAATGAAAGGAGAAACACAGCTTTGTGTACAGTTGGTTTTCTTAACACTGCTAATTAGAGCAACAGTGTTAATTAGAGCAACACTGCTAATTAGAGCAACACTGCTAATTAGAGCAACAGTGCTAATCACAGCAGCACTGTTAATTACAGCAACACTGCTAATTACAGCAACACTGCTAATTACAGCAATCCTAAGGAATTATACTCTGGTATTCCTTTTCTTTTTTACAAGCCTTTCCAATTTGCTTTTCGCGTTTTACTTTTGTATTTGATTAACCCGAGTTGAGTATGGAAGGCATTACTGGGCGGGGACCGGGCGGGGGCCGGGCGGGGGCCGGGCGGGGGCCGGGCGGGGGCCGGGCGGGGGCCGGGCGGGGGCCGGGCGGGGGCCGGGCGGGGGCCGGGCGGGGACCGGGCGGGGGCCGGGCGGGGGCCGGGCGGCGCCATTTGCCCGCCCGGCCCCCGAAAACAAATGACAATAAATCGTTCGTCTCACAGCTGCATTACTGCCACGTGGACACCGTATTGGTAATTGTTGTTGGTAGTTACAGTCGTTTGGGAGGGGGTGGGGGGTTGTCAGCTGCTGTCCACAGTTGTCGGGTTGTCAGCGGCTGCCCATAGTTGTCAGCTGCTGTCCACAGGTGTCAGGTTGTCAGCGGCTGCCCACAGTTGTCAGCTGCTGTCCACAGGTGTCAGGTTGTCAGCGGCTGCCCACAGTTGTCAGCTGCTGTCCACAGGTGTCAGGTTGTCAGTGGCTGCCCACAGTTGTCAGGTTGTCAGCGGCTGCCCACAGGTGTCAGGTTGTCAGCAGCTGTCCACAGGTGTCAGGTTGTCAGCAGCTGTCCACAGGTGTCAGGTTGTCAGCAGCTGTCCACAGGTGTCAGGTTGTCAGCAGCTGCCCACAGGTGTCAGGTTGTCAGCGGCTGCCCACAGTTGTCAGCTGGTGTCCACAGGTGTCAGGTTGTCAGCGGCTGTCCACAGGTGTCAGGTTGTCAGCAGCTGCCCACAGGTGTCAGGTTGTCAGCTGCTGCCCACAGTTGTCGGGTTGTCAGCAGCTGCCCACAGTTGTCAGCTGCTGTCCACAGGTGTCAGGTTGTCAGCGGCTGCCCACAGTTGTCAGGTTGTCAGCGGCTGCCCACAGTTGTCAGGTTGTCAGCGGCTGTCCACAGGTGTCAGGTTGTCAGCGGCTGCCCACAGGTGTCAGGTTGTCAGCGGCTGCCCACAGGTGTCAGGTTGTCAGCGGCTGTCCACCGGTGTCAGGTTGTCAGCGGCTGCCCACAGTTGTCAGGTTGTCAGCGGCTGCCCACAGGTGTCAGGTTGTCAGCGACTGTCCACAGTTGTCAGGTTGTCAGCGGCTGTCCACAGGTGTCAGGTTGTCAGCGGCTGTCCACAGGTGTCAGGTTGTCAGCGGCTGTCCACAGGTGTCAGGTTGTCAGCGGCTGTCCACAGGTGTCAGGTTGTCAGCTGCTGCCCACAGGTGTCAGGTTGTCAGCTGCTGCCCACAGGTGTCAGGTTGTCAGCGGCTGTCCACAGGTGTCAGGTTGTCAGCTGCTGCCCACAGTTGTGACACCTTCATACTTGTTGCTCTGCTCACACTTGACACTCAGCACCCTCACACCTGGCACTCCACACATCTGGCACTGTCACTCCTGACACTATTTCACATCTGGCACCCGGGAAACCCTGTCGTTCTACCTCACTCTTGACACGTTCCCTGACATTTGACACGCAGTCATACCTGACACACTACCCCATGTTTTGGCCTCACCTGGCACTCTCTCGGCACGTGTGTGGCACACTCCTCTCACACACCACCCCAACCCGCTCTCGCACAAGACTGTACATATATGACTTATTGCTTATAGTCAATATTTGGCTTATTGAGAAGTACATATGTGGTATATTCCAAGTTACCAGCCATATTTGTGGAGGAGGTAAGGCGAGGTGTTCCACAGTCGATGTTAGCTGGGACAGTTGTAGGTGAGGTGTGAGGTGGCAGTTCTGTATTGGCCTCGCCTCCCCCTCACCTCACCTCACCTCACTTCACCTCACTGTAGATGAGAAGACCTTTCGTGAAACGCGTCCTTGTGGTCATTTGAGAGTTAATATTGGCTCCCAAGAGCTGAAGAAAGTCAGAAATGTAGAGATGATTCGTGGTGTAATCATTGCTCCTACTCTGTGATATAATGTGTGTGTGTGTGTGTGTGTGTGTGTGTGTGTGTGTGTGTGTGTGTGTGTGTGTGTGTGTGCTCACCTATTTGTGCTTGCGGGGGTTGAGCTCTGACTCTTTGGTCCCGCCTCTCAACTGTCAATCATCTGGTGTACAGATTCCTTAGCCTACTGGACTCTTATCATATCTACACTTGAAACTGTGTATGGAGTCAGCCTCCACCACATCACTTCCTAATGCATTCCATTTGATAACTACTCTGACACTAAAAAAGTTCTTTCTAATATCTCTGTGGCTCATTTGGGCACTCATTTTCCACCTGTCCCCTTGCGTTAAATAGCATGTCCTTACCCTATCTATTCCTCTGAGAATCTTGTATGTAGTGATCATGTCCCCCCTTAACTCTTCTGTCTACCAGCAACGTGAGGTTCAACTCCCGTAGTCTCTCCTCATAGCTCATACCTCATACCGTAGCTCCTCAGCCCGGGTACTAGTCTGGTGGCAAACCTTTGAACCTTCTCCAGTTTAGTTTTATGCTTGACTAGATATGGACTCCATGCTGGAGCTGCATACTCCAGGATTGGTATGACATATGTGACATACAAAGTTCTGAATGATTTCTTACACAAGTTTCTAAAGGCCGTTCTTATGTTGTCCAACCTGGCATATGCCGCTGAAGTGATCCTCTTGATATGGGCTTCAGGGGACAGGTCTGGCGTGATATCAACCCCCAAGTCTTTCTCCCTCTCTCTGACTCTTGAAGAATTTCAACTCCCAAATGACACCTCTTATCTGGTCTCCTGCTCCCTACACCTATCATTACATTACATTTGCTTGGGTTAAACTCTGACAACCATTTGTTCGACCATTCCTTCAGTTTGTCTAGGTCTTCTTGAATCCCCACACATTCCTCCTCTGTCTTAATCCTTTTCATAATTTTGGCGTCATCAGCAAACATTGAGAGGAATGAGTCTATACCCTCCGGGAGATCATTTACGTATATCAGAAACAGGATAGGTCCGAGTACAGAGCCCTGTGGGACTCCACTGGTGACTTCACGCTAATCTGAGGTCTGACCCCTCACAGTGACTCTCTGCTTCCTATTGCTTAGGTACTTCCTTATTCACTTGAGCGCCTTGCCAGTCACTCCTACCTATCTTTCCAGCTTATGTTCCAGCCTCTTATGGGGTACTGTGTCAAAGGCTTTCCGACAGTCCAAGAAAATGCAGTCCGCCCAACCTTATCTTCCTTGCTTAATCTTTGTCACCTGATCGTATAATTCTATTAAGCCTGTAAGGCAAGATTTACCCTCCCTGAACCCATGTTGATGGGTTGTCACGAAGTCCCTTCTCTCCAGATGTGTTACTAGGTTTTTTTTCTCACGATCTTCTCCATCACCTTGCATGGTATACAAGTCAAGGACACTGGCCTGTAGTTCAATGCCTTTTGTCGATCACCCTCTTTGTATATTGGGACCACATTAGCCGTCTTCCATATTTTTGGTAGGTCTCCCGTCTCCAGTGACCTATTATGGAGAGTGGCAAGCAAAGTGCCTCTGCACACTCTTTCAATGCCCATGGTGAGATCCCATCTGAACCAACAGCCTTTCTCACATCCAGTTCCAACAGGTGCCCCTTGACCTCATCTCTCGTAATTTCGAACCCTTCCAAGGCCGCCCGGTTTACTGCCACCTCTCCTAGTGCAGCGACCTAACCTCATTCTACTGTGAAGACCTCTTTGTCATTCTCTGTATACCTGTCCTCGCCTGTTCTAAGTTTCATTGCCTGTTCTTTCACTGTTGTTTTCCTCCTGATGTGACTGTGGAGTAGCTTTGGTTCGGTCTTGGCTTTGCTTGCTATATCATTTTCATAATTTTTCTCTGCTTCTCTTTTCACACTAACATACACATTCCTGGTTCTCTGGTGTATATCTCTACTTTCTGGTGTTCTGTTATTTCGGAAGTTCCTCCACGCCCTTTTGTTCAGTTCCTTTGCTTCCATACATGCCCTATTAAACCATGGATTCTTCTTTTGCTTCTCGGATTTTTCCTATGTGCGTGTATTCACTTGGTTGTATTCACCTAGTTGTGTTTGCGGGGGTTGAGCTTTTGCTCTTTCGGCCCGCCTCTCAACTGTTTACTAACTACTTTTTTTCCATACCACACACACACACACCCAGGAAGCAGCCCGTGACAGTTGACTAACTCCAAGGTACCTGTTTTCTGCTAGGTAACAGGGGCATTCAGGGTGAAAGAAACATTGCCCATTTGTTTCTGCCTGGTGCGGGAATCGAACCCGCGCCACAGAATTATGAGTCCTGCGCGTTATCCACCAGGTTACCAAGCCCCCTATGCGTATGTGTGTGTACTCACCTAGTTGTGCTTGCGGGGGTTGAGCTCTGGCTCTTTGGTCCCGCCTCTCAACCGTCAATCAACAGGTGTACAGATTCCTGAGCCTATCGGGCTCTATCATATCTACACTTGAAACTGTGTATGGAGTCAGCCTCCACCACATCACCCCCTAATGCATTCCATTTGTCAACCACTCTGACACTAAAAAAGTTCTTTCTAATATCTCTGTGGCTCATTTGGGCACTCAGTTTCCACCTGTGTCCCCTTGTGCGTGTTCCCCTTGTGTTAAATAGACACAAGGGGTGTAAATGTGTGTGTGTGTGTGTGTGTGTGTGTGTGTGTGTGTGTGTGTGTGTGTGTGTGTGACAGGGATAGCATTGACCTGGCATCTCTGGACCCTCCACAAACAGTACCCTAATAACAGTATTCATAGCTCAGTCGATAGAGCTGCGAACTCACACGCACAGGGTCCACGGTTCGAGTCTCCTGGAGCCTAGGAATATGGAAAAGTACCATAATAGGTGTTGAGAATGAGCAGTTGTACTGGGCTAGCTGGGGTGGGGGGGGGGGGGGGGTTAAGGCACTAACTGGAACCCCCTCCCGCCGGCCCACAGGCGGAGGTCTGGGCCTTGGCCACAGGCAAGTTACTCAGTCCAGTAGAACTGCTGGTTGTGAAAGGTTGTGTTGTTCATGTGGGCCCGGGGTGTTGAGGTGGGGGTCAGGTGTGTTGAGGTGGGCCAGGTGTGTTGAGGTGGGGTCAGGTGTGTTGAGGTCGGTCAGGTGTGTTGAGGTCGGTCAGGTGTGTTGAGGTCGGTCAGGTGTGTTGAGGTGGGCCGGGTGTTTTGAGTTCACTAATGAGTTGTGTTGTTGTCTTTCAGGTTGACAGACTCAGGCGAGCGTCGCCGGACTTTGGAGGACCGTCAAGCTCTCCAGCCCCTGCACCTCCACCCCCCACACGTGAGTACTTCCCCCCTCCCTCCAGCCCCTGCACCTCCACCCCCCACACGTGAGTACTTCCCCCCTCCAGCCCCTGCACCTCCACCCCCCGCACGTGAGTACTTCCCCCCCCCCCCCTCCCCTCCCTCCCTCCACCCCCCGCACCTCCACCCCCCCACACCCGTGAGTGTGTGGGGTGAGGTTTGAAGTCTTAACTGAGACTTCAAACTGGCATGATGTCATCAATGGAGTCCTGCAGGATTCTGTACTCGGACCTATCCTATTTCTGATAGACGTGAATGACCTTCCAGAGGGTATAGACTCATTCCTCTCAATGTTTGCTGAAGATGCTGAAATTATACGAAGGATTAAGACAGAGGAGGGCAGCAAGAGGCTCCAGGATGACCTGGACAGACTGAAGGAATGGTCCAACAAATGGCTACTAGAGCTTAACTCGAGCAAGTGCAAAGTGATGAAGATAGGCATAGGGAGCAGGAGGCCAAACACAAGGTACCAACTGGGAGAGGAAATCCTTCAGGAGTCAGGACGAGAGAAAGATCTGGGGGTTGATATCACGCCAGACTTGTCCCGGCAAAGCATAATAACTGCCTTCAGAAACTTGTGTAAGGAATCATTCAGACCCTTGTATACCTCATATGTCAGACCAATACTTGAAAATGCAGCTCCAGTCTGGAGTCCACATCTAGTCAAAAACAAAACGAAGTTAAAAAAAGGTTTAGAGGTATGCCACCAGGCTCGTCCCCAAGCTGAGAGGAATTAACTATGAGGAAGGGTTATTGAAACTTAACCTCACGACACTGGAAGACAGAAGAGTTAGGGGAGACATGATCAATACCTACAAAATTCTCAGAGGAATTGACAGGGGTACATTAAGATAAACTGTTTAACACGGGAGGTACGCAAACAAGGGGTCACAGGTGGAAACTGAGTATCCACATGAGCCACAGGGACGTTAGAAGGAACTTTTTCACTGTCAAAGTAGTTAACGGGTGGAATGCATTAGGCAGTGATGTGGTGGAGGCTGACTCCATACACAGTTTCAAATGTAGATATGATAGAGCCCAGTAGGCTCAGGAATCTATACACCAGTTGATTGACGGTTGAGAGGCTGGACCAAAGAGCCAAAGCTCAACCCCCGCAAGCACAACTAGGTGAGTACCTCACATGCCCACCTAGACAACACAACTTCCATATCAGTGACAGACAGACAGAGAGAGACGTGGACACGGACAGAGACAGACAGACAGAGAAAGACAGACAGACACAGACAGACAGACACAGACAGACAGACAGACAGACACAAACAGACAGACAGACAGACACAGACAGACACAGACAGACACAGACAGACAGACAGACACAGACAGACAGACAGACACAGACAGACAGACACAGACAGACAGACAGACAGACACAAACAGACAGACAGACACAGACAGACAGACACAGACAGACAGACAGACAGACAGACAGACACAGACAGACAGACACAGACAGACAGACACAGACAGACAGACAGAGACAGACAAAAGGGGGGAGGGAAGCAGAGGGAGATTAAGAATATCTCATAAAATATCTTCTATTATACAAGATTTATTTTAGCATTTGAAATCATTATATTTCAGTCATATCGGTCACCTTTAGGCTGTTAAGACTTTCTGACATTTATTGATGGACAGATAAAAATTGTAAACTTTATTTTGGCCCCTTGGGCCGTATTAAATTATTGGCAGTTTGGATTACTTCTCTTCCATGGGAGAGTTGTATAGTTGTTGTTGTTGTTCCTCTACCTGTTGCTACCTCTCTACCTCTACCTGCCTTTCTACCTCTACCTGCCTCTCTACCTCTACCTTTTCTTGTTGCTACCTCTCAATCTCTCTACCTCTACCTGTTGATGCATCTCGTACTCTCTACCTTTACCTGTTGCTACCTTTCTTTCTTTCTCTCTACCTGTTTTCTCCACCTTGCTGTATTCTTACCATGTCCTCCTCCACCTTGCTGTATTCTTGCCATGTCCTCCTCCACCTTGCTGTATTCTTACCATGTCCTCCTCCACCTTCCTCTATTCTTGCCATGTCCTCCTCCACCTTGCTGTATTCTTGCCATGTCCTCCTCCACCTTGCTGTATTCTTGCCATGTCCTCCACCTTGCTGTATTCTTGCCATGTCCTCCTCCACCTTGCTGTATTCTTACCATGTCCTCCTCCATCTTGCTGTATTCTTGCCATATCTTTCTCCATCTTGCCATATTTTCCTCCACCTTGCCGCATTCTTGCCATATTCAGGCCGCTAGTTACCCGAGATTCCTCTGTATCTAGATAATAATCCAGGTTCCTTGAAGGAAGGTGGAGGGGGTTCTGGTAATGGATTTGCTCTGAAGACGGGCTCTAAGAAAAGTAATGACTCGCAAATATTCACGTTTTCTATGCATCTGACTTGATAGGTTTGGTGGGTTGCTTGGGTTTGTGTGTTTTAGGATAAAAGGTTACAGTTTTTACCGAGTGGCAAATCAAGAGAATGGGTCGAGTCATTGCCTGCGGTGTGGAGAAGTATTCATGCCTCACGAAGGAAGGACAGATTTATATTCTTTATTCCAGAAATAAAATCAGCTCGTATTCAAAGATTAAATTAATTGCTTGGCTGAACCATCGGGAAGTTATTTCTTACTGGATAGTTCTCGAGCACCTCCCTAGCACTAGTGTGTTTTCTGGTGCTTCCCAAGCACAGTGTGTTCCTCTAGTGCCCCCCCTCCCCCCACCCTAACACTCAAGTGTTCCCTAATGCCTCCCTAGCGTCAATGTGTTTACTAGTGCCTCCCCAGCACCAGTGTGATTTCTAGTACCTGGCATCATTGTGTTCTCTAACACCTTCCTAGTGTCTCCCTGGCACCACAATGGCTCAACAGGAACATTTCATTAGATCCCAGCTGCCACAATTCAGAATGTCCAAAGGGACCAGTTGGATCTTGTTTTAGAATGTAACTGAATATCTCGCTCAGAAAGGCATTTTTCATGTTCTCAGCCTTAGAAAAAATATATATTCAGATGAGGAGTCACAATAACGTGGCTGAAATATGTTGACCAAACCACACACTAGAAAGTGAAGGGACGACGACGTTTCGTTGTCCCTTCACTTTCTAGTGAATGTGGTTTTGAGAATGGTCCAGGACGGACCGAAGCGTCATCGTCCCTTCACTTTCTAGTGTGTGGTTTGATCAACAAAATGTATATTCTCTGACACCTGAAACCTGTTGTGATTTGCTACAAAAATTTCAACTATATTCTTTACTGCTTTGTGTGAAGATGGTAAAGGAAATTCTTCTTCTTGAGTGAGTAGTGTTATTGCCACAGATTAATTTATATATGAATTGAATTAACAATTTGAGATTTGTATCAAGCAGGAATGAATCAGTAGTTGATTTACATGGGTAGCCAGGAGGTGGATGTTATCCTCCCCACATGCTGATCAATATATGTAGCAGTGGGAGGGTTAAATCATTAAAGCATAAACTTAACTAAAACTAACATCTTGTAATTGTCATTTCTCTTCAGATGGGACCTTCTAAAGGAGGTGGTGAAGCAGGAGGAGAAGAAGGAGGAGGAGGAAGAGAGATAGAAGGTAAAGATGCACTTGGAGAAGGAGGAGGGTGCACCCCGGGTCAGGACTTGCTGTCATGGTGCCAAACAGTAAGTCGAGGCTACAAGGGAGTCAAGATCACCAACATGACCACTTCCTGGAGAAATGGGCTTGCCTTCTGTGCCATCGTCCACCACTTTAGACCTGATCTTATGTGAGTACATGAGACCTGGTCAGAGTGATACCCATCTACACAACATTGTGTACCTAACACATTCATATATAGCTAGTGTTTATGTATTCATACATCCATCAATTCTTAACATAACTCTGGGTGACTGTTATTAGTGTTTCTTCGGCAGCTTTGTTTAGTTAATTTAAATCTATGACCTCTTGTTCTTAAAGTTTCCAGTCTCGGGAATTCTTCCTTATCAATTTTGTAGATTCCTGTTACTAGTTTGTACGTAGTGATCATATTACATCTTTTTCTTCTATCTTCCTAGTTTTGGCATACTAATAACTGTTTTTCATTTAGAATCACGTCTTTGCATCTTTTCCAGTGTACTGATGTGCTTCTCAGGATATGGGCACTACACTACCAACTTTGGTCTCACAAAAAGTCCTGAACAATTTCTTTTGCATTTCACCATCCTTATATTTAGAAGCAATTTTCAAGTTGGATAACATAGCATAGGCCCCACACACAATGTCCTCTATGTGGTCCTCTGATGATAATTTACTTTCCATAGCCCCACTAGATCTCCTCCTTTGTCCTAGTTCTTTGATGCCTTTTCACATAATTTATAGGTTGTGTGTGTGGCCTATTTTCTTCTGTTCCACATTCCATAATGTGACACTTATTCACATTGAATTCTGGCAAGTGTGACTCCACACACTTATTTTGTCCAGGTCATCTTGAAGGGCATCTGCATGCGCATTTGTGTTGGTGATGTATATACTGGATAGTATTGAATTAAAAAATGTTCTATACCAATTTATTGACATTTTATCCTCAGAGAATTTGACAGCCTGTCTCCACAAGATGTGAAGGGTAATTGTAAAAAGGCATTTGAAGCTGGTGAGAGATTAGGAGTTACTCGTCTGATTGAGCCACAAGACATGGTTATACTCACTGTGCCTGATAAGTTAGCTGTCATGACCTACCTATATCAACTCAGGGCTCACTTTACAGGTATGTCATTTGGGTATTCTTAACTTATTTTAATTTGGCATTAATTGCTCTCTCACAATTCATTATTTCCAAGTCATAATGTTTCATGGTGGATTGGATCTGACCTTGAATCATCAGTTTTGTTTGTACAGTGCCACCATCTCAAGCTTAAAGTTATGAGCTGTTGGCAGTACCACTTTAATTATTAATTTGTATGGATCAGAAATGTGCCACCAAAGGATGAGGTCCTAGTCTGTGTTTGATAATCTGTGTTTAAATATATTTGAGCAATTTATCACATCATATGCAATTGTGTATTTAATATACACTGTAGTGCAGGGGTCGGGGAACTTTGTTGATTATTACCCCCAAATCTATTTGTGTAAAAATGTTATTAACCATTAATAACTAGTTCATTTAACCATTAACTAGATCATTTGTTTTAAATATAATTTTTTTTTTTTTTTTTAAATTATGTCATACGATTTAAAATAGTATACAAATCTTACATATACAGAGGAACCACAGTTAACGAATTTAATCCGTTCCGGCACCGAGCTCGTCATGTGAAATGCTCGTCTTGCAAAATGTATTCATTTAAAATAATGGAAATACAATTTATCCGTTCCACCCCAAAAAACATCATATGAAATTTTATAATGTACTGTAATTATGATGTAATTATTATCAATGTTTTGTTTTACTTTTTCAATTGTACTTACCTTATGAAGAGTCGATGTTGGCTTGAAGGAGACGGTGGGGAGGTGGAGAGGGGTTACGGTGTGGAAGGAGAATCCACCTCTGAGTCAGGCGTGCTGTCTCTTTTTGTGAATTTCAGTTGGATGGTGAGGGGACTGGATGGATGGATGAATGGTGGGGGAACTGGAAGGTTAGATGGATGGTGGTGGGGGATAGATAGGGAGGTGGATTGATGGATAGGGAGGTGAATGGATGGATAGGGAGGTGAATGGATGGATGGATGGTGGGGTAAACCTCCATCCCCCCACACTGCACCCACCCCGCTACCCCCATACCGCCACCGGACCCTCCCCGCTACCTTTATCCCCCACAACACACCCTCTCTGCTACCCCCATATTCCCATCCCCACACCGGACTACCCGCCCCCCCACCCAGCTGTACCCTCCCAGCCACATCTGGATGGTATTAACGGAAGGCTGGCTTCCTCGCTACCATGTGGTGGATCAGGAGGCAGACTGCCTGACATTAAACTCTTGTTGTTTACTGACTGTGAAAGCCTGATTGATTGTAAATGGCTGAATGACTGTAAATGACTCTGGTTCGGCAACCAGGAGGCCTGGTCGACGACCGGGCCGCGGGGACGCTAAGCCCCGGAAGCACCTCAAGGTAACCTCAAGGTGACTTATCTATCCATCTGATAATGATAAGGGGGAATGCTAAGAAGGACCATGTGGTTTTCTTATTAACTGAGTGGAAACTCGTCAGTTGAGACAAATTTTCTGCGTGTGGCTCGCTCGTTAGCTGAAATGCTTGTAGCTGGAGCTGCTCATCACCCGAGGCTCCTCTGTATTTGGATTTTATTTATTGAGCTTGCATTAACCCCTCCCTCCAAATTTTTTATTTTTTATTTTTTTTTTATCCCATTTGCAGTAATTTACCTTATTCCCCAACCCCTGCTATTGTGTAGCAGAAACAATAATTTCTTAAATATTTATGTTCTATGCCTCGGCATTGTGTTTTATCTTTAAATGGTCTCTCAAAGACATTAAAACTGTCATTTGTTGTTTTTGCTGATTGAACAGGTTACCTTACTGTTTTCTGCATTTCTCACTTTTTGTTCTCCCACACAGGGCATGAATTGGAAGTTGCGCAAATTGGAGACACTGCAGCCGAGTCTTCGTACACCATTGGCCGACTAGATATTAATTCAGGCGATGATGACATTCTCAATCTCCGATCTCATGATGACAACTGTAATTTGCAACGGCTCTCCTCCCACCTCAGTACACCTGGAGACAATGAAAATGACAACAGATCAGTGGAAGCCAGAATACGACGGACATCTGAATCAAGTCTAAGTTCTCAAAAGTAATTACTGTTCTTTACTAGATTGTACTTACATTATTCATTTAATTTAGTTCTATTCTGTATTGGTTATTAATGTCTAGGAACATACCAGGAAGAGTGTGGTAGCTTAATGGCTAGAGAGATCATGCACTAGTAATAAAGCACATAATATTCACAATATCCGAGTGAATGAATGATAATGGTTACCTCTTTGAGCATTCACTAATGAATATGGCGTACAATGAACGAAGAATTAGCCTATTTAGAAATATCTCTTCACATTATTTCCCTGAAGCAGAGTTAACACTATTGCACACCAAAATTTGTCCAAACTAAACTATATTCATTTCAAAACACAGAGTAATGAAAACATTAAAAACATTGAAATATAGCCTAATTAAAAATAAAAACGGACAACTCTCAAAATGACATTTGTTGGCCAGCGCAGTTGAGGGGTTAAATATACAAATAGCCCCATTCAGAGTAGCGACAATTGCTGATATCAGGAAATTTACAGAGAACATACTCTGCCTACATCATTCAAAAAAAAGTTTTAACTACTGGGATTGCCTAAGTGCTCACAGACTGCAGAGCTTAATTTAAGGTACAAGAAATGTAACTGAAAGGTTGGTTCCAGTGGAAGTAGATATGCAATAAGTATGGTAAGATACATTATAGCTAAAAACATTAGTGGCCCAAAACTTATAAATATCTACCATTCAAATATAAGGGTCATTACCAACAGAACCCAAACTGACTTCAATAGGGAAAGTTATAAGTTTCATTAAGTTGTGTCTGATGAGCTGGGTTGTGGTACAACCACCTGACTGTGAGTTGCAAGCATCAACAGCTTAACTGATAAGCGCAGAGATTGAGCTGGCAGGTTCTGAAACCATTGCTACATAATCACATGATATATCATACTTTTACCTGAAGGAATGGATTTTCACCCTTAAATACAATAGATTGTTCTACATTGTAGGTAGGAGAGTTTTGATTCCTATTAAAGAATGTCAAATATTTATGTTTCAGATCTAATACTACCAGTTCAAGCAAAAGAAAGAGTGGAGACTATGGCTCTGAGAAGGATGGGAGCAACATTGTCTCGCCTCCATCAGCAAAGGAGCGGCTTTTGGCTTCATCCAAGTCTATTACTTCCGAGATCTTCAAAATTGGTACAAAAGTCCTCTCACCCACTCGTGAAAAACTTGCCAAAACAGAAAATAGAAACTCTACAGTAAGTTTTTGTCCACAATGGTTGCTATGAAGTTGAAATACAAATCAAAAACATAAATTATATATTAATTGAAATTTTAACTTACTGAATGGTGTGATATTAGTGGTATCATGTATGGGTTGTTAACTTGTATTATTGGCATTCTTCCGTTGAAAAATTTTCATAAATGATGTTAAATGTTTAGCTCAATTAAATGGTTTACAGTATTAAATTGTAAAAGCTTTTTCCTGGCAAAATTCAGGAAGCCTGAGTTGTGCCATTCATATTTTATAGATATACACAGATGATGGTCTAATATATACACTATAGTTAGTAATGATGATAATTTTGTTAAAAATCATGTAAAATTTAACAGGTAGTCAAATGCACTCATTTATAAATTGTATGAATTTGCTTCACCTTTCCTTAGTTGTACACACCTCTAGTTGTCCATTTTCTCAAGCTACAAATGCCAAGTGGTGTTCTGAATTTGCCAAGCATCACCCTAACATTTATAGTGTACAGACTATTCCATGTGCGACATTCAAATACTTGTATGTTTAAAAAGTTACTTGCTTATACCATCTGATAGTGTATTGTGGGGTACGACATATATGAATACTGTGGGCCTAAGTGTACTTTTAAGTATTTATTGTTATACATAAACACTGCAGTTATGCTTGAATATTGTCTTCATATGCTGTGTCATGTTTAATAGGCATCATTAAGTAGCAACAGCAGCAGTGGAGAGCGGCCTGTGTTGATGACACACAAGCAACTCGTAGACCCATTTGCCTCTGATGATGAGGAGGATTTCACATCTCCTGCAGGAACTCAAGACCACCGACCAAACAGGTTAATAAAACTGACACAAACTGCACATTATTATGTAGAATTGTTGATACTGTATAATATAAACCAGTAGACTCAGTTTGCATGTGTCTCCTCTATTTGAATGAGAGGGAGTGTAGGTAGTGAGAAAAGTAATTTGTTTCATATCTGAACACGTTATTTGTGTCAAATGATTGCCCATTTATGATATGTAGGGATAAAGTTGTCCAATTTTTGGGTGTGTCTAAAACGTTGTCCAGTTAAGCTAGCAATTGTTCTTAGTAAGTACTTACTCTTAGCTCAACTGTAGTAGCCTTAAATTCATCACAATTTATTTTATTTTATTTTATGTACTTTATTTATTTATATACAAGAAGATTCATTGGGTTGTGATAGTACATAACACTGGTGTTCTTACATTCTTGCAAAGCCACTAATATGCAGAGAGTTTTTGTTTTGGGCACCCATAATACAAAAGGCAGATTAGATAAGATACTACAATATATTATTTAAATTATACTTTAGGATGCTTTGTTGGGTTTACTCTGTTGTTTTATTTTAAGAAACCATATTATTTATTATAATTGTAAGCATAATAAAAAGACATGTGTTGAGAACTTTCTTTTAAACAACTTGAATACATGTGTATATATATATTTTTTCAGTCCCCAAGGCAGTAATGAGAATGAAGATGTTTCCAAGAAAGAGAACAGAAAATCATTATCCCCTAAATCCTCAATTATTTCTCCAGGGGAAGAGGTAAGTTAAGTCATTTAATATCTTAGAACTTGGTTTTTACATTTACCAGTATTTTATATATAGTATACGTATGCATTTTTTAGATTAGTTTTACGTCAGATATAGTTGAATTCTATTCATAATATATATATGTATATATAGTTCAGGTATAGTCTTGATTAATGCAGTGGCTCACCTCTGTCTTGGTGTCCAATATCTTGCCTATAAATACCTCACATGTCAATGCAGCACAAAAAGTAGCTTAAACGTCTCTGTATATCCAATGCGTCCAAGAGAGCTTTCTTGAGGTCTCTGCCTTCACTTTATCAGTGCTTCTCTCTCTCTCCTGTTGATCAGTTCCTTACTCCAATATTTAGTTTGCCAGCTTCTGTTTTTTTTTTTATTTTTTTAGTTTTAAGATTTAGTAATCTTACATAAAAATGATTGAAATATTTGCAACACACACAACTGAAGTGTTTAGTTGTGATGATTATATACATGTATTTGTTATATACATATAATATGTTGCAATGTTTTTCTAAGTTATCCCACCTAGGGACCTCCAAAGGTAAGAATCTAACATTAGTGTATGTGGAAACAAATCATGTGGTAAGACAGGGTGATATTCTATGTACAGTAACACAATACCAACTTTGAATATTGCAATGATTTTTATTACTGAAAAATTCTTAAAGAATAAAAATTTACACGACTAGTTTTTGAAGAAGAGAGAACAATGATCTAGATAGAATGCTGAGGTACAATTTACCTGAATTTACCTGAGGGCCACTAATACTAGTGGATATGACGAGGACAGGAAGCTGGGGCTAGTCAAAGGTCCCCCTCATTTGCCCGGATGATCTTTCCTAGTTGTATTTTAAAACCCAGCAGAGTTTGGAGTTTACGGCTTCGGGGGGAATGCGGTTCCACAGGTTTACAACCCTATGGGTGAATAAGCGTTTCCTGTTTTCTGTCCTACATTGTGGCTTGTTGAGCTTGAACCTGTTCCTCCTCGTTCGTGTTACATCTGATCTTTTGAAGAAAGTGTCTGAATCGACATCATCCAAATTGTTTAGTATTTTTAAGGTTTCTATTAGATCTGCCCCCGTCATGCGTTATCTTCAGTGTTGTTGGCCCAGTGGCCCTAACAATGTTTGGGTAGAAGCAAGATCTAGCAGTCATAAACTCGTTTGTGTGTACAGGCAGACCGGTTAAAATGGGCAATATCTGTTTATGATACCTGTAATGTCTCGGAGTAACACTACTGTGAGAACAACTCATGTTTGATAAGTGGGCACTTGTAGTCAACACTTTGTAATTGCACTGGCAACTTTGGCATTTATATGCCAAAAGCCATTGAGATAGGAATGAGGATTACTGTGAGGCTACCGTGATTGGTTAGCTAGTTTTCTTGAGGTCATCTTGAGATGATTTCGGTGCTTAATTTCCCCGCAACCCGGTCCTTGACCAGGCCTCCTTTTCATTACACGTCCCCAGGAAACACACCGTAGCAGCTGTCTTAACTACTAGGTACTTATTTACTGCTAGGTGAACAGGTGCATCAGGGCGAAAGAAACTCTGGCCATTTGTTTCTGACTCTGCCGGGGATCAAATTCAGAACCTTAGGCACCTGTTAAAGAACATAGTTGTGGGCACATCTTTGATATTCATTTGGGAAGAATCTTGAGAAATGTGGAATAACTCAATGATTGCTTGTCTCACAGCTTTCGCTGGAGTGTTGGAGATTAGCTCTTAAGGTCATAAACAGTAGAGAGAAGCTTGTGGACTAAACTGGTAAAATACAGAGATGTGATTCCCTGAAGTGCTCAATAAGGGCCCTTTGTCCTCTCTTACCTGTCTTATTGTTATAGAGAATTTAAGCTGAAAGATGTTTCCCAATTATTTATGGTGCTTTTGTAAATAAATTCACACCTGTAATTTCAACTTCTCAGCTTTTAAATCCTTCAATTAATTCATTTGTCTGCTATTATGCATCTAACTGTTTGTACTAATTAATAATTTCCCTATTTTCAATGTTCTAATGTAACTTTAAAAAGTCACTAGCCCACATTTTAATTAAAAAAAATACTCTCATAAACAGGTTATTAATGAGTGATGAAGGACATGAATGGTTCATACAGTGGCACCTCGACTTACGATTGCCCCGACTTATGATAATTTCGAGTTACAATGTAAATTTCATCGAAAAATGCAACTCAACATACGATAGTGTCGTCAACTAACAATATTTCTTGGTACACGTTCGGGTCGACTGAGAACGTGGTTCCCATTCATGCGGCCGACCTGTCTCAGTTTACTACAGCTGCCCGCTTAGTGACGATCGCGCCTATAAGAAATTCCGCTTTTGTGGTGATTTTTTGTGTTTTGAACATTAAAGTAATTATTATATATCACACCATGAGTCCCAGGAAAGTCAGTGGTAAGGCTCAACATACAAAAACCCATGTAAGGATGACCATAGAGCAGAAACAAGAGATCATTCGTAAATATGAAGATGGTGTGCGGGTTGTTGAACAAGCTATGCAGTACAACAAATCTCGGTCAACAATATCCACCATACTGGCTAAGAAAAAGGACATTATGAGTGCTGAAGTGGCAAAAGGCGTATCAATAATCACGAAACATAGAACACAAACACTTGAGGATGTTGAACAGTTATTATTAATTTGGATGCACAACAAAGAGTTAGTGGGTGATAGAGTTTCAGAGGCCATCATTTGTGAAAAGGCAAGAAAAATTGCATGAAGACCTTTTAAAGAAAACCCCTGGAACGAATGATGCAAATGCGAAAGAGTTTAAGGCGAGCAGGGGATGGTTTGAGAAATTTAGAAAAAGAAGTGGCATTCATAGTGTTCTGAGTGATGTGTGTTGCGAGCTGGTGGAGGAACACAGCGAAGAACTGACCACCGAAGAACTTCCCAAGGAGCAGCAACAAGAGACAGCTGAGGAAATTTCTTCAGGGGAGGAGGAGACAGTACAGAATGTTCCTTCCTCATTAATTAAGAAAATGTGTGCAGCATGGGAAGAATTGCAAACTTTTGCTGAAATGACTCGCCCAAATCATGGTGCAGTAGGCCGTTGCCTTGACCATTTTAATGACACTGTGATGCCTCACTACAGGCAAAAATTAAAACATATGGAAAAACAAAAATCTCTGGAAAGGTTTTTAGTGAGACAAACAAGCAATGAATCACAACCAGGTCCTAGTGGTATGCAGGCAAAATGTAAGAGAGAGTGTACCCCAGAAAAGTCATCACTGTCTGATGTTATAATGGAAGGGGACTCCCCTTCCAAACAGTAACAACTCTCCTCCTTCCCCCTCATCACCATCTTCCATACGCCATCAAGAGACCTCCATAAAGGTAAGATAAACTTATGTCCTGTATTGTAGTTAGAAAAAAACATTGTATTCTGTATAAAATGTATTTGTAAGTTAATATTTTGGAGGGTGGGGAACGGATTAATTCAATTTCCTTTATTTCTTATGCGAAAAATCACTTCGACTTACGATCCGTCTCTGGAAACGGATTACCATCGTAAGTCGAGGCCCCACTGTACTCAAATACGGCAAAAATGAGGATCTGAAACATAATACAGGGTACAAAACACAATCGAATCAGCCCATAGTAGGAAAACAGCATGTCAAGGATTTGGGAATAATGATGTCCGACGACCTAACGTTTAGGGAGCATAACCAAGCAAGTATTGCTTCAGCCAGAAAAATGATAGGATGGATTATGAGAACCTTCAGGTCCAGAGATCCCATCACAATGGTTGTACTCTTCAAATCACTTGTGTTGTCCCATCTTGAGTACTGCTTAGTACTCACTTCCCCCTTCAGAGCAGGAGAGATTGCTGAAATAGAGGGAATACAGAGAACATATACAGCGCACATTGACGAGATAAAGCAGCTAAATTATTGGGATCGTCTCAAAGCTCTCCAAATGTACTCACTAGAAAGGAGACGAGAGAGATACCAAATAATACACACATGGAAAATACTGGAGGGCTAGGCCCCAAATCTACAAAGTAAAATACCAATGCACTGGGATAAACGAAATGGAAGAAAATGCAGAATAGAACCAGTGAAGAGCAGGGGTGCCATAGGCACAATCAGAGAACACTGTATAAACATCAGAGATCCGCGGTTGTTCAACATCCTCCCAGCGACTATAAGAAATATTGCCGGAACAACAGTGGACATCTTCAAAAGAAAACTAGACTGTTTTCTCCACAGCCTACCCACCACAGCCCGGACCAACCGGACTGTGGTGGGTATGTGGGCCTGCGTGCCGCTCCAAGCAACAGCCTGGTGGACCAAACTCTCACATGTCAAGCCGGGCCTCGGGCCAGGCTTGGGGAGTAGAAGAACTCCCAGAACCCCATCAAGCAGGTATCATCGACCGGGACAGGCACCCGGAAAGGTGGCGCCCCAAAACAAACCCCTATTCTGGTAAAACTATTGCGACCGAAGGCTGAACAAGTGGACAGAACTCCCCCAAACGAAAATTAGCAAACTAGCATGACGTCATCATGTCGGTGCACCAGTCTGCACAACCCCCCTCCCCAGGAGGTGGAAGGGGAAGCCCCAGACCCACTCGCCGGCGACCCAACCTTCAGTTCTTAGGCTGATGGAAGTCTCATGCGGTCGTGCTTCTGGCTCCGGTTTTTGTTTCAGTTCTGTGCTTTGTGGTGTGTGCTCCCTCTACAGGTGGTGCGTGAGCCGGGAGACGTATTCCATGGTACTTGGGCTGCATGCACCAAGGGTTCCCTTCCCTAGGTGCCCTGCAAGTACTGCTCTTGGGGCCTCTATCCACAAGTCGCCTCGGGATCTACCTCTGCTGTGCCGTTTACTGCTCGGTACTTGGCCGCCTTTGAGGTCAGCTGGGGTTTTTCTTACCCTTGTTTGTCTCTGGGTAGGGGTAGTTTTCGTCACTGGTAGGGGTGCGGAGTACTGCACAGCTAGTTTTCCAACTATGATAGCGGCCGGCTCTGTTCCGCCTGGGTACGTTGTCCTCTTGCGGGGTTTTTCTTTTGTTTTTGCTTTCTGCCTGGTTGGTGGGTCTGCCTTTGTGGTCCCTCATTGCTGTTCTTGTGGTATATATATTTATATATCTATATTTCTATGTTTGGTGGTCCTTCCCGTTTGGCCCCTGTGAGTGGACACGTCCCAGGGGTTCAGCTTTAGCAGTTTGTTTGGTAAACTTGGGTGCCG
The DNA here is from genome assembly GCF_040958095.1 of Procambarus clarkii. Lineage (NCBI taxonomy): Eukaryota > Metazoa > Arthropoda > Malacostraca > Decapoda > Cambaridae > Procambarus > Procambarus clarkii. The sequence goes on from NC_091181.1 coordinate 27,819,287, forward strand.
GTTTGCAGTACCCTGCCTGAGCTTCCATTAACGTGTAACCATGGCTAAGGGCCCTGGGAAACCCCACTGGGGCTACGTGGTCCGATGGATGTGACCCCTGACTCCCCCCCTCGCGTCTTGCGAGTTTGAAGGTTGCTCTGTCCCCTTATCTCAGGGTGACACTCGCCTGTTTTGCCTCTGCCATGCTACCTGTTGGGTCGATGATTGTTTGACCCAGAGTCATGCGACGTGTGTTGTCTGTACATGCTCCTGTTCACCCGAGCCACTGATAATGTGCGGGTGCAGCCAGCTGGGCGTTGCATGCTAGGTTTAGGTTGCTGCAATGCTCTAGGTTGGTTGCGGCCCCGAATGCCCCGTGACTGCCCCGTTTTGGTTAAGGAGTCCGGACTTGGGGGTGGGAGTTGCTTCGGCAACGGTTCTGTCTGCTCCTCCTCATCCTTCCCCTTGCTTCCGACTCTGAACCATAGGCGGGTTTCGGGGTTGGGGCTGGGTCTGGTTGGGTTGAGACTCGGGCGATCTCAGAGATTTTCCTTTTCCGGGGTGGTGGTGGAGGCATTCGAGCCTGTTCCTCCAGCCGTGCCGTATGGGTCTGACAAGTGGACTCCCTTCCTTAGTGTTTTGTATGGCTGCCCCGGCTTTTACTTGTGGGGCTGGGGCTTTGGGAGGAACGACACGGCCCTGGGTCCTGCCGTAGGAGTTCCCAGGGTTGCCTGGGGGATCTAGGCCCCGTTTTGCCCCGTTTGGGGTTTTGTACCTTTGGAGCAGGGCTTGCAGTTCCTCAGAGTGGGGTTTTCCCTTCCTCCTCTGCGTTCGTGTTGGTTTCGGGTCTACCTGAACTGTGTTGGGTTCGGGTGCCGACAGCTGGGTGGACAGCACTTCGGATTCGTAGTCCTGAGGTTCCGGGTTCGATCCCCAGTGGAGGCTGAGACAAATGGGCAAAATGTTTCTTTCACCCTGATGCCCCTGTTAACTACCAGTAAATAGGTACCTGGGAGTTAGGCAGCTGCTATGAGCTGCTTCCTGGGGATGGAGGCCTGGTCGAGGACCGGGCCGCGGGGACACTAAGCCCTGAAATCATCTCAAGATAACCTTAAGATCTCAAGATAAACCCTCCCTTGGTTCAGTTCCGTGTCCCTTCGGGTCCGTTTGGTTCCGTCCTTCCTGTGGGTGCTTTTCCTCCCTTTTCTCACCTTTTCACGCTTATGTCGCATTGCTTTTCCTTTCGTTTTGGGATCCTTGCTCATCGCTTGGTATGGGAGTCTTTGGGTCCGCTTGTGCTTGTTTGTCACGGTTTTCATTGGTTCGTGAACCTGTTCGGGACTTCCAATGTTCTTGGAAGGTCTATTGACTTCCGGTAAGGTTTCCCTCAGTCCTTCTTTTGTATTCACATTGTCTCTCCTTCCTGTTTTGATATTCCTCATATTCCTCCACCTCTGTACTGTATGCATCTCGTCTTCTCCTACTGGGCTTGCACCTCTGGACGTTCTCCACTAGGGATGCTCCTGTTACATTGTATGGCTCAGCTGTGTCGTGATACGGCGGTGTGTCTGTTTTGCAGGTGAGATTGTACTGTCGGGCGAATCTGTCGTCCGGGTGCTGATTCTCACTGTTTGGTGGGGTACTTGCCTCTTTGTACTCGCCAAGTTGTGCTTGCGGGGGTTGAGCTCTGGCTCTTTGGTCCTGCTTCTCAGGAAGCTCAGCTTTCTAAGCCTACTGGGTTCTATCTTCTCTACATTTGCAACTGTGTATGGAGTCTGTCTCCACCACATCCCTTCCTGGTGCATTCCACTTACTGAGTACTGACACTGAAACAGTTCTTTCCATGTGTCTGGCTCATTTGGGTACTCAGCTTCCGCCTGTGTCCCCTTGTGCGTGTACCACCCGTTTCCATCCTTGTCTATGCCGGTCGGCCGAGCGGACAGCACGCTGGATTTGTGATCCTGTGGTCCTGGGTTCGATCCCAGGCGCCGGCGAGAAACAATGGGCAGAGTTTCTTTCACCCTATGCCCCTGTTACCTAGCAGTAAAATAGGTACCTGGGTGTTAGTCAGCTGTCACGGGCTGCTTGCTAGGGGTGGAGGCCTGGTCGAGGACCGGGCCGCGGGGACACTAAAGCCCCGAAATCATCTCAAGATAACCTCAAGAATCTATCCTGTTACTTCCCCACTTGACGGGATAGCGTCATTGGCTCCTAACAGGGGTGTTAGGTGTTGTGTGTTTTGCTTGGACACTTTGTGTGTGTGTCTTAGTGACTACTTTGTCCATGTTTCTTGTTCTTGTTGTCCTAGGGGACACTGCCTCGCATTTCGGGGTTTTTTGTTTCGTTTTTCGGCGCCTGGGGTCTTTTCTCGATCTTTGGACACTCCTTCGTTCCCCCGGTCCGTATTTGTGTCCTCCTTCCTTGACTTGGTCTCTGGACACTCCTTTCTTGCCTATCTTCAGTGCCTGGGTGCACCCTGATATCCATGGTGTCCCGTTGTGTATATGCGTCCTCCCACACCACACGTTGTGGTTGGTCGTGTACATTGCGTTACCGGCTGCTACTTGGTCCGAATTCCGGTCTTTTCCTTGCCTATTTCTGTTTTTCTCTCCCTCTATGCTACACATGGCTGTGTATCTTGGTCAGTGCTTATTGGCTATACTGTTGTTAAGTACTGGGTGGGCCTCTGTCCATGTTCAGTTCCCTGATTTTGGACTACCCGAGTGTTCAGTTTTGGTACTGCATTCAGTTTTTCCTTGTTCTCCCTGAGTGTTCAGTTTTGGTATTGCATTCAGTTTTTCCTTGTTCTCCCTTGTTGCTATGTCTGTGGGAGGTTGTGGAAATCCGGTCAACCGCACCTTTTCTCCTGGTTCCTTCTCTTGGGACAGGGGTAGCTTGGATTCCGGTCCTGGCTCCGGCTTTTCTTTCTTTTTCTGAAATGTGCCTCTTTGTTTTCTTGCGGTACACGTCCTGAGTAGTTCTCCTGTATACCTCTATGACGCGTCCCTCGTTCTTCCCTGCTGAAGCTGGTTGCACTGCTCCTTAGGGTTGCGAGGTCACTGCTTTTCACTTCACGTCTCGCATTTTAGTTCATGGTGCTCGGTTTCCTCTTTGGCCTCTGCCTGGGCCTTGGCTCTTCGATGTTTGGCTTTGTTGGTCCTTCCAGGGTCCTGGGGGGGGGGGGGGTTCCTCCCAGACAGGGCGTTTCTGCTCGTTGGGGTTGGTTCCTTATCGGCTCGTAGGGATTGGGTTCCTGGTTAACTGGCGGCCTTTCCTTCTGGTTTTTGCCAGCCTTGTTTGGGGGCTCTGCTTTCCTCGGTTCCGATCCTGAGGGGCTTTCCGCGGCTCCACCTCTCTTTGCGGATCGGTTCGTTCTTCCCCTCAAGTCTTCGCATCTGAGGTTTTTGTCTCGTGTTCTCATCGCTTGTGGTGGCTTAGTTGTTGGTCTCCCGCCTGCGTGCTTCGTCTCGGCAGCAGTGTGTGGTTTCCTAGCGGTCCTTCTGGTTTTCCTATCACTGCAAAGGATTCTTCGGTCTCTGATAGGGTTGTCTTGTCTTTCCCTTCGGGGTTGTTCTGAGACTGTCTTCTAGTGCCATGTACTGTTGCCTAGTCTTGGGTGGCACTGGCGGAGCTGCTCCAGCTTGCGTTCTGTGTTGCTGTTCCTTCTGCTCTGTTCCGCTTGCTGCCTTGGGCATTGTTTCGCCTCCGGCCTGATCTTGCGCTTCCCGTGCTGTCCTGGTCGTTGGCCCGGGTAGTCTATTTTCTTCTCCTCGGTTGTCGTGGTCCCTTCGGTTCTGGTGTATTTTTGTTTTTCAGGTCTCCTCCTCCTGTTGGTGTTGACCTCTAGGGGTCGGGTCGGAGAGTTTCCGGCTCTCCTCTGGTGCCCATGTTTTTTCTGCCTCATTGGTCCTCGTGATAGGTTGTTCTTTTGATGCAGTCTCCTTCTCGGGTAATGTTTGGGTCTGCTGCTTCCTGAGGGGTCCTTGCATTGCTGCTTGGTTGGTCAGGCCGGGGATGCTTTCTTTTGTTGTTTGGTTGCGGCTCTTCGCTGTTCTCTGCGCGCCTTGTCCTCTGGGGCTGTGGACGTGTTTTGGTTTGCCTGGACTCCCTTACTTCCCTCCTCCCTGTTCTGGGGTTCGGGTCTCCCGAGTTGTTGGCAAGGTCCTTTCTTTTAGTCTGTGATCTTGTTTTATGTTAGGGCGTGTGGCGTCCACCACCTGGATCCTTCCCTCTTTTCCTTATCTGTGGTGAGGTAGCTTCGGGGAGCAAACAGGGCTTCCCCCAGAAAACCAGCGTTGAATGTAATGAAACTCCATTTTCTGGGTGAGTCCCAGAGTCTCCCCCATCATCCATCCCTCCCTCCCTCCCTCCCTCCCGGTCGGCGGTGTTTTTCTTGCCTTTTAACATCCAGCCTAAGAACTGAAGGTTGAGTCGCTGTCAGGTGGATCTGGGGCTCCTCCTTCACCCTCCCAGGGAGGGGGGGGGGGGTGGCGCAGATAGCGGTGCGGCGACATGATGATGTCATGCTAGTTTGATCATTTTTGTTTGGGGAGTTCTGTTCACTTGTTCGGCCTTCGGTCACAATAGTTTTACCAGAATAGGGGTTTGTTTTGGGTTGCCTACCTTCCGACCGGGCCGGGCTGCGGGGACACTAAGCCCCGGAAGCACCTCAAGGTAACCAAGGTAACTTCCTGGATGCCTGTCCCGGTCGATGCCAGACATAGAATGCTTCCAACCACAGGCGGGGTCTCTATAGGCCATTGCTCCTCGTGCCTCTCTAGAGGGGGCCAAGTTCTGGCTCGTGGTCCCCGGTAGGCAAGAACTCCATGCATTGACTGATGCCAGAAAGATATACATATCCATTCAGCCTAGATAGCTCTGGGGAGCCTCCGGGATTCTCCCACAAAATGGCGTTTCATTTCATTCAACGCTGGGTTTTTTTTTTCATACAGCGGTATAGGAACAGACGACTGCTGACTCCTGTTAGCAGGCTGAGAGCTTTCCCATCCCTTAGCTCATGGTAAGCCTTATCCACTAGTTTCCCTGGAATATGACCCGCCAATCATTTAACAACCAGGTACCCAATCACTGCTGGGTAAACAGAGGCATACTGTTTGGTGCCTAGTCAATCCTCCTCGGCCAGGATATGAACCTAGGCTAAATCACTCGCATAGCGCAGGGTGAGTGTGATACCGCTACACCACCATTCACTATTCGCCACAGTACCAATAATTTAGAATATCTCCTTATCTGACTTGCTTCCCCATACACAGCAGAACTATATCTTAGGAGGCAACCAAGTGTGTGTGTGTCCACTCAGAAAGGCACTTTTCAAATACAGTACACCCAAAGTCAATACACCTAAATATATTTATCAGTCATTTCCGTCTCTAATCTTTTAGCTTTGTCTTGCATCCCCGTTATTTTCAATTTGCTTTTCCCACTTAGCATTGCAGAAATCATTTTTGAGTGAGTGAATTCATCATGCCATTATTTTTCCATTGATATTTTATTTTCAAATACAGTACTCTATTAAGAGTTGTGTGAATTCTCATTCTTCATGAAACCTAAGACTAGTTTTAGGATTCCAACACAAGAGCAGTTTGTTTTTTTCTCAAAATGCCTCTACGTGTTGGAAAGTCTATACCCAAACCTCTCACCACTTAACCAAATGTGAAAGTTTGAAATTTGAAAACAACCAAGTAGTATGGCTTAAAATTTTTATAGTGATTGCAGTTCTTGTAAAGAAAGGAACACTTAAAAAGTAAATAAATAAATAAATAAGTAAATACATAGATACAGTTTATAAATGTTCCCTTCCTTACACATACCACAACCGCTATAATATTTTAAAACCATACTACTCGGTTGCTTCCTTTGCCAAGATCCTGCAGTTTCTAGGACTATATGAACAGTCGACAAGGAAGACATTTTGTGCTAACACGACAGAAATCTTTTCAAGCATCCTTATCAGGTCATACTGGGGCCAAGGAGACCCAGAGGAATGCTTGGTCTATTCTAGACTGGTGTTGAGAAGGCTCATTCATCTACACTCAAAGCCCACACAACAGTAGGCATCAAAGTGACTGCCAAGGTATGCTCTTGCTAATTGCTAGCTGGTGGCCTACCCATAAACTACCCCCTGAATGCCCAAGCCTCAAGCATGCTTGGAAGGTTGGGTTTATTGTTGACCATGGAGTCAGGAAACTGAAGGTCCAGGAGGCATAGACTGATACCATGGCATACTGGGTGGCCTCCCATCCAACTATGAACATCATTATGCAACTATGCTGTATGCTGCCTACCATCCTACATAAGGAGAGAGAGAGGTTCTGAAACTATTAGAAATGTTTTAGTTATTGTGCTTATTAAATATAATTTAGTTAGTATTAACCATTTTGAAAACTAGATAGTAAAGCTCCACCTGACACTTGTGACAATATAGTCAGTATCAATATTTTGACATGGACTCTGCCATGGCCTTGTCTCAGAATTAATCTTTGTGTCTCACTGTATAAATCGCCTGTAATTTATAAAGGTAATTTATGAGTGTTGTTCAATACATATAGACTACATTTTAATTCAAAGTACTTTTAAATATTAATGAACAAAGCAAAATTATACAATCACTTGGCTATATCACTTCAAATCTATCAAGAACAGAAAGTGCACTTTCTAAAAGTATTGAATTTAGTTATTCATCTGCATGATCAAGGCACACATAGAAAACATGCATGACAGACAAGACTCAAACACAAGCACAAGTCTTCACACAGAACAGTTTAAGAAATGGTCAGTATTTAGTTGACAAGCCAGTAAAAAATCAGGAGCCAGGAGGCCCTTGTGCCTGTTGGCATACTAGTGGGTATGAACAACTGAAATCGCTGCATCAGACCCTTGGGTTCCCATGGCTGCCATTTGGAGCTTGCTAAAAGTTGAATCTGAACAATGAAGTGTGTACATGATATGAATCAGGATGCAAATGTAGTCCAAACAGTTGCTTGTTTTGTTGCACTCTATCTACCTTTCTACTTTCTTCCATTGGTTACTGGGGTGATCAAGTATTCTCAGACTCCCCCTTGCTTCTATTGAAAGGGAGCCAGAATTTTATACTGGTCTCCAGTAGATGTTCATGATTTGATAAAGCCTGGTGGCACTTGGGTTTGGAATATTTCAGGAGGGTAGTTGGGTAGCTCGGGGAAGATGCAGAGGGGACCCACCATACACAAGAATTTAATGACATTCAATGCTGGATTTGGTAGCTTTGTTTCTAATTATAAGTGTTGAACCTCTTCTTCCATTCCATTTCTCACTGTCAGCTCAAAGATGGTTGTGAGAGTTCCCTTGGCCTTGATGGATTTTTTTTTATTCCTCTGGAGGATTTTTAGGGTTTGGTTCCAAGGCAACCTCCTTCCCATCACCTCTTTTTCTTTCAGCTCCATCAGGTGTCACTCCACAGCACATGTAAGTTTAGCCCTTTGTTTCTGATTGTAGTCCTAGTCTTCCAAATTACTTTTTCATTAAGTTGCAGTCATGTGGTTCAGCTCCAAAAAATATCTTTGAGTTTAAATAGATGAATAGCTACAGCACTTACCCTTACCCTAGACACTTGAATGTTGCTGTTCACTTCCTTCTGTCTCTGATTTCCTTGTGCTTTGCAGGCTGCTCTTGTAAGGTGGAATGTGAAGTGGGTAGTTTCAGGATGGCCTTTTGGCATGAAGGTGCTGGTACTTGATGGCCATCAAAGGTAGAAGTTGTGCAGACCAACTAGCAGTTAACGAGCATTCATTGGATGCCAAATAGAGCTTGGAAGGACTTTTAAGTATAGTTTGATGAGCCTTCTCAAAATAAATTTGGGTCAGATTTTCTAGTCTCTCTTGACAGCCCATCCTCCAAAGGCTTCCCAACGTCAAGAAAACGGGTAATTTAATGTCCTCTCCTAACCTACCAGAGGACCCAAAACGGAAAATGGGACAATATGTCACTTTCATGAGTCACTTCGATTTCCTAGTACGACGATTTTTGGCCTTATGTAACGCATACAAGCGAAAAAGAAATGTTCTTTGTAGGAGGACAGGTTGCTCTTGAACCAGTATGATTTTGGTAGGCATTTGAAAAGTTGCCTGTTGTGTTGTTGTGTTATATTGATGCCCTGACTGTATATAGTCCTGTCCATGGGAACAACAGGACCATGTCTAAGGGAGTAATGGAGTGCCATGCTCAGACAGGGTCTTTCCACCTGCACTCAAAGCTGTATTTTTACCATTTCATGTACAAGCTTAGAATAAATCAAGTAAAGCAGTGTCTTCATCTTTTCTTAATTCTTAAGCAATCGTGTTAAAAAATATTGGAATACAAGCTCTCCTTCATCTGTAATGTCTAAATTACTATAGAAACATTATATATATTTTCTTTTTAATACATCAATTATGTTACTGTACTCTAGTTATGTTTGGTTGCAAGCTATGAATGTTTTGTTTTTACATTTGTAATAGTGCAGATACTTTTTTTTACTTTGGTAAGGTGTGGTTACAGCAAAACTATACATTGCAGTACTAATTTCAAATTTGAAACTGTTTATTTTAAAGAATTTTCTTCTAGGCTTTATTATAAAGAGTTAAGTAAATGTTTATAAGAATTAGTAGTTGTCATTATGTCATAGATTGGTTTTTCTTTGTCCACATTTTCTTTACTATATCATATAGTGATTTTAGATTCAATGCAGTTTCTTCTATAGTACCTGTTACTGTCTACCATTATCATACTCTTCATATTTCTCTCTACCTTTTGGCTTATGCATGTTTGTTTTGGTAATTCTCATTTATTTTCTAAATTCTTACTTCCCAGTGCAAACTATAGTGATTATTGCCATTTGCAGCATATAGAATTCTTGGGCAAATGTTTCACCTCTTGCTGCATGTTGCCTTCGAGAGTATACACGCCACAGAAAGATGATGAAATACATAATTTAAAAATTTATGGACATGAAAAAGAGAAGTAAAAACTAAATTTATCTTTAAAAATAAAGGTGTTCAGTTTATGGAAACACTACTATCCGAGTAGCTCTGTCACTTCCGCAGCCATAACCCGAGCAGGCCCAGGATACCACAGTTCTGTAGGCTGTGTTGACCTGTACCCCATTTAGTTTTGCTACCTCAGTTGTTAATAAGAGACATGGGATCCAAAATTCAATAATCCATCACCAATGGAGCACTCATTGTGACACTGACACCAAAGTGCAAAAACAGAAACTCGACACCCCCTCTGAAATTTACAGTACTGTACATGTAATTGGAAACTTAAAGAAAGCCAGTTAAATCTTTGCTACTGTAACATCAAAGCTGGTTTTGTCACCATGTCACTAGATGATAGCAAAACCATCACCACTACTAAGTCAGAGGAACCAGCTACCCTCATACCCTCCTGCATACACACTTTAAGTTGAGACTGTAAGGGTGGGAAAGTGAGTGGTTGCTCCATAGTGTGTTTTATACACATGACACTATTTCTGACACTATTTCTATTTCCATTGATTGCTTCCTGAGCCAATTCCTTACAGAATCATTTACAGTAGGGAAAAATCCCTCCCCCCTCCCACCTTAAAGAGAATTGAAAAAAGGAGACTTACTGGAGCCAGAAGATTGTAGCCAACAATGCTATGATAGAAAAATCAGTGATGAATGTAATGAAATGCCAATTTCTGGGTGAGCCCCGGTGGCTCCCTAAAACTATACACCGAGATAGTTCCCATCTACCAGGTCACATCAGATGTGGAGTTCTTAGGCCTACCGGGGACCAGAGCCAAAACCTGGCCCTCCTCAGAGATGCAAGGGGCTGTGACATTTCACCACCTCACTGGGAAAGGCATCCAAAAAGTCATCAAGTCAAAGCAAACTACTGCTGGGATCAGGAGAGACTGAATCCTCACAAACTGCCTAATGAACTCCCCAACTATGTAAACAAGTGATCAAATCTATCGAAACTAGCATGAGCTTGTTCACACTACCTCCTCCACTCATTTGGGGAAAGGGGAAAATGGGGCTCACCATCTCCCGATGACTGAGCTGTTAGTTCTTATGCTGTTGCGGTAGCGGGCACTTGACTGGTGTAATGGTTCTCGGGTCACCTCTCTTCTGTGTAGGCTATACTGTTCAGCTGATTTTGGGTCTTAGCCTTTGGTGGCTTTTCCTGTACACTGTAGTATAGTATGAGCCTGGGGCCAGATTCACGAAGCAGTTACGCAAGTACTTATGAACCTGTACATCTATTCTCAATCTTTGGCGGCTTTGTTTAAAATTATTAAACAGTTAATGAGCTCCCATGCACCAAGAGGTTGTTTATAATAATAACAACAGTTGAATCAGACGTTTTCATGCTTGTAAACTGTTTAATAAATGTAAACAAAGCCGTCAAAGATTGAGGAAAGATGTACACGTTCGTAAGTACTTGCGTAACTGCTTTGTGAATCTGGCCCCTGGCTTGTAGTGTTTGTAGAGCTGCATGTGCACACCTTTCCTGTGTGCTCCTTAGTGCTGCCCTTGCTTTGCCAGAGTTGTTTTCTCTGGAGTGTTTGGGACTTGCTCCCTAAGAGGTCTTTGCTTGTGGTGACCCTCACCCAGGGGTGAGTCAGCGGGCTCATAACTCTTTATCTTAACCTGGGTTGGGTGCAACTTTGACTGGTGGGACACACTGGGGGTTTGTGGACTTCACTTCAGTGCACCAAGATTGGCCTTTACAGCAGTGTAACCCAGGATATGTTGGCTTACTTTTAGGTCCAGCCTACAATCCCCAGTGCCTAAGGGACCTGCATGGTTTGCCCGTCAGGCCCTAGTGTTTCCTTGTGGGGGTTCGGTAATTATGAGTCCCCCACCACAAGGGTTGTTCATCGTCTGTGCCACGAGACGATAATCTCGCCAGAAAAAGCTTCTCTTGCTGCCCAGGAGCATTCCTCAACATGGCACACAAGTTTAGCTGAAGTATAACTGAGAATACCTGAAAGAACAAAAATATTAATACAGTACTAGAAAAGAAGAAGAATCCGTGGCATGTACCAAGAAGAAACTGTGAATGCCCTAGGAAAACTGGAGTGCCCTCCTGAGAAATTGGGGAAGGCCCCATAAAAGGGAGCATGCCCCAAAGTGAAGGAATAAAGACACTCTTCAATACACACAAAAGCAAACATGAAGAATTGTGAAGGTGCAGCAAAATGCTTCATAGGTGCATCTGTATCCTTCATAAGGACAACAGACTACACTAAGGCCCTCCTGAAAACATTCAATACAATCCAGGATAGAGGTACAAAACATCTGTGATTTGAAGCACGGTCCCTTTTAATTGCAACACCAAGACCTACAGGTTTAAAAGGTTGCCCTGCTTGATACCTGCTTGATGGGGTTCTAGGAGTTCTTCTACTCCTCAAGCCTGGCCCGAGGTCACGCTTGACTTGAGAGCTTGGTCCAACAGAGAACTGGCCCTCTTCAGAGTTCACTGTCAAACCAAACACCAGCCACCACCAAGTAGTGTTTAATAGCAAAGATATAACTGGAATTTCATATTTCCAGCTACTGTATTTCTCTGAGAGGATGTAGATATTTTATTTCTTCCTTTTGGTGTCATAGTAAGTAGTTTTTTTTCAGATTGAACTTTATCTCCTTTCCCTAATTGAGATATCTATCTTGCAAGGTACTTGTCACAGAAAAGCAGAGGTAAACAGAGCCTGATGTCATTGTATTGTGGATAGGCTCAGATCCTGGCTCGGAGAGTGATCAAGGAGGCCTGGCTCACAAAATTGTCTGAAGTTTGACAAAATTTGTGTAAAAACAGTTTGTAAAACTGTTTTTACACACATTTTAACAAACTGTAAAAACAGTTTGTCTGTGTTACCTATGAAAGCATTTTTTGGGGTCCAGTTATGAGGTACCCTTGCTTTTATTAATGTTTCTGTTTCTTATCTATACTTTCACTGTGACACTGCTTGTAGGATCTTAATATTAAACTCTCTTCATTCAGATTTTTCTTTTAATAAATATTTTATCACCTTTATTATTATGATTTTTATTGTCATTTTCTGTCTCTTTTTTTCTGTCTTCCTCCTGTTTTCTCACTTGCATAGACTTGATGTGAGCACCTTAAATCTGTTTATGAACCAGTGGCATATCGAGGGAAAATATTGGCTATATAGGTGATCTATAGTATCTAGATATGTATGGAAAGTATTTAGGGAAAATATCGCACTGAAATTACACCCCTGTCCAGGTATCTGATACCCATCTCTCAGATAACTTTATCATAAAACCAGCTTTAAAATACCAATCAAGTTCGTTAATCTTTTATTTGACAAATTATGGTGATCTTGAGACGATTTCGGGGCTTAGTATCCCCCACAGCCCGGTCCTCGACCAGGCCTCCTTTTTGTTACACCCCCAAGGAAACAGCCCGTAGCAGCAACTGTCTAACTCCCAGGTACTTATTTACTGCTAGGTAACAGGGGCATCAGGGTGAAACATTTTGCCCATTTGTCTCCTCCTCCACTGGGGATCGAACCCGAAACCTTAGGACTACGAATCCGAAGCGCTGGCCACCCAGCTGTCAGGCGCCCTCTTAAACAAAGGCTTGTTAAAGATTTGCACCCAGTAAATTCTCCCTGGCCAGGATACGATCCTAGGACAAAGTGCTCGCAGAACGCCAGGCGAGTGTCTTACCACTACACCACGGAGACTGTAGATGGCACTACATGAAAATTACAACTGCATCTTCCTTACAAATTGGTCTATGATGTGGTCAAAGGCAGTTTTTTCAGTTTCTTCTCATTCTACACTTAACAGAGCAAGATCACAGAGTCTGCCTTGACCCAGGGAGGTTCTCAAATACGAAAGTATTAGTTTTAACATGCTGAATGATTTCTCACGGCTGGCACTGGAAACTGCGATGATTAGCATTATCTGAATAGTAATGTGAAAATTAGGAAGATGCTCTCATCTCCATACTTAATAATAAATTCGAGAAGCTCTTCAGGTCTTGATATTTTCACATTAGCCTGACTTGATAGTGACATTCTGCAATCCAAAATTTCTTTGTATAGCTGCTGTCCATCAACACCATTGGGGTACAATTCGCCCAATTTTTTGCACTTCTTTAGGTTATTCTCATCAGCAGTAGCACCGTTATCTTGAGGTTATCTTGAGATGATTTCGGGGCTTAGCGTTCCCGCAGCCTGGACCTTGACCAGGCCTCCTTTTTGTTACACACCCCCATGAAGCAGCCTGTAAGCAGCTGTCTAACTCCCAGGTACCTGTTTACTGCTAGGTGAACAGGTACATCAGGGTGAAAGAAACTTTGCCCATTTGTTTCCGCTTCCACCGGAGATTGTACCCGGAACCTCAGGACTACGAATCCAAAGCACTGTCCACTCGGCTGCCAGGCCCCCGTAACACGCTATTATTATTTGTAGTTAAAGGAAAATAAATCCTTTAAAATAAGTCAGATAAGCTATCCAAGGATAGCTTATCTGACTTTGATAGTGCTCATTGGCACTTCAAGTGGCACTCAGGGCTCGTGCAATATTTGCCATACACTAGATACGCCACTGCAGTGAACTCTGGTTTCTGAGTGGAAGCATGATAGCCACACCTAAATGGAAGCATGTGATGACTGCTTCACATGTGAGATTACCACACTTCAATGGAAGCAAGTGGTAATTGTTTTACTTACATAATAATCATGTGGAATTCTTTCACAGAAGTTTCACAGACTCTAACCATTGTTAACAGTAGATGGCATTTACAATATTAGAAAAATCCTTCACTAGGTACTCCCTCCAGAATACTGTAGTGTTATTCCAGAAAAAGACAAGTGTTGAGATAGTAGCACAGACTATAATAGAATGGAACATGGTTTGTTTCTAGGAGGAAACAAACCCCCTCCTAGCTCCCGGAGCTATCCTCCTGGAGAGCTATGGGAGCTATCAGTAGCTCCCGGAGCCGAGTGCTGGTCCAACCAAGGTTTAGGAAAGTGCATCAGGTCTCTAAAACCCACCCTTGCCTATCAGGAGCCAGGACTAAAATCTGGCTCTTTCTGCAAAATGAAGGGTACTTAAAGATCAGAGATCAACCCAAAACTGAGATGAACCCCACTGAAATCATGATAAAAAAATAAAGAAAACTAGGTACCCTAAGGTATCTAGGAATACGATCACTGCTGCTAGATAAATACTATGACTGATGCACCTGACCACCACTAGGTTGCAGCCCAGATCAGCTGAGATTCCAGCCAGCCTGCCCTCACTCACTTGCCTGATCAGAACTTTGGGGACAGGTTTTTACCCTGACCTCAAGGTGTTCCTTCATTGTTTGGGGGTCAGACCTCCAACATGCTAGTAGCTGACCTGGCTGTGATGTCAGTGCCACTTTGTGTCCTGAGATTCTTCTGGCTCTGTAGTGTACATCTTACCCCGTGCTGCATGAATGGAGCTTCTGATAATTTCCCTGCTTTTTTGGGCACCTCACCCAGATCTTCAGGAGTGTTGTCAGTTCTTTCGTTCTGGAGCTTTGGTCCTCCTCTTTCCAGCCAGGGTTTTCTGGTTCTTGGGTCCAGTTGCCAATTCTTGAGGATTTGGTCCCTGCACCAGGTTTTCCTGCCCATTGGTTTCTTGGAGTCCTCATGGAACTTTTGGTCTTGGCCAACTGATGATCTGTCCTCGCTCCCGTGCTCTGCATTTCTGGCATCATGGTTGATGTTTGGGCTTGGGGCTTGTTTTGGTGATCGACCTGGGTATTGACTTTTGGCTCCACATGTCCCTTGGCATTTAGCACTTATATTGTATATCAATCTTTGGCCTACTGGGTTTGCCCCTCTGCACTAGGCCCTTGTTTTCTGCCATTATGTTTCAGAGGTGAACCTTGGGTAACATTTTTCAGTTTACTGATTTGTTCCTTTTTAAAAATGAAAGCCTCTTATGCTGATGTGCCATTGTGAGTTAGCTCGGGAAGCTGTTGAGGAGGTCCTCCCAGAAGTTAAGCATTTAATGTAATGAAATGTCCTTTACTGGTGGGTTCTGCAGTAGTTCCCCATTGCTGCTATATTTCCTCCATATCACATGGTAGTAGAAATTCAGTTTGGGTGGCTCTTGATCACCAAATTTTCTTAAAGCAGTTCTTTGATTTGTTGCACTTATGCTATCTGGTGTTTTTTTCCTTGGTTTAAAGTTGACCTGATCCTAAAACTCTCCTTGTGTCCCAGAAAAAGCTAGATTATGGTCTTGGCTCCTGGTAGTCAATAGTCAAGGGTCTGTCTCGGGGCCTGGTGCATTTCTCTAAGACTTGGATGGACCAGCAGTTAGGTCATGGAACTACTAAAGACTGCACCAGAAAAGGGTATTTCATTATATGCAACAACTTGATTTATATCACTGTGTCCCACTAAACAAATACTTCAATTAAATTAGGATTATGCAAAACAGATTATAGATTACCGAATTGGTGGCTGCCTTGTAACTTACTCTTTTTAAAGTACTCATTTTAAAATTCCTCATAGTTTTGCTAAACAAGTTATTTCATTTTGGCTTTGGGTATACTGTAGGCCAACAATTCATTTAATTAAGTTAATACCTAGGTACCTATTTCTATTTTAAGATAATATTTATATGACGTCATTGTTCTTCATTATACTTTCATTCACGTACTAATAGCCCAAATTAACTAAATTCTGAACATGATTAAATCAGCAACAACTTTTAAGTTTGTATTCTCTTTTCAACTGCTAATTTTCCTAAAAAAAAGTCACTACTGTATATTGGAATACCAAAGCTTCTTGAATCAATATTTGTATTAATTTTTTTGTCTTGAGTTTCCAATTAGTATTTGAATATGTTTATACTAAATTATTGTAGAATTTAGATGTTCTTAATTTGTTTAATATTATTTTCACTTGTTGAGTGGTTTAACATTATTATGAGTGAACTGTAAGTTTACCAGGAATGCCTCCGTGGCTTACTTTGTAAAATTATAATTTTTTATTCCTTGTCTTTTGCTAAAATAATTATTGATTAGATCTATGGTGCTTGGTGGTGGCCTGTTTCCATACTAAATAACTAAAGGAAAAGATAATGTTGTTTGAGTGTCTGGTGAACTTCGGGACGCACTCTTGACATGGCCCTCTTAACAAAGGCATATGCTTAGCTTATCTAACTTTGGGAACTGTCTCTGTATGATGGTCAGACTGGGTCTAGGAATGGAACAACCGTGGGGCCCCAGGAAGGGTCCCCAGTTGATTCTCGACTTGGATCCATTGTTCACGAGGTTCCCGGACTCCTCGACCTTTCCCCTACTCGGAGAGATCAGGTGGTGATGAGAGAAAGACAAAGTCCTGTTAAAAAGGTGAGCTGGTACTTGTGGTGGCACTACATTTATATTACAAATGACAAGACTGACATTTGCACAGCACAAATTATTAAGCTCGTATATGGCTGGACACGGAGATGTTCTAGTAGGAGCTTTTTTTCATTTATTTGTTTTTTGACATGCATTTTGTTATATCACCTGAGATTTGTATATCTAACACAGTGCATTCCACATACTATACTATAAATACCTTGCTTTTCATTGATGGTGGCGAGTTAAACAATTCATGCATTCTTGGTGTTTGTGTATTTAAATGTTTAAGAAGCTTCATTTGGGAATGGCTTTTATAGTTTTTACTTTTAAAGGAAAAAGCCACTGCAAAAACTAATATTGACGAGAAACTATGCATATTTTATAATGAATGCTAAAGATTATTTTTTTATCTAGTATACATTTTAAGATCTCAAATACCCAAATTATTGTCCCTGGTCACGCTTAGAAGTACAATTATTGGAAAAGTGTATCTCGACTATTGATTGTTAATTTGCTTCCGCACATTCAAACCGCAGCATGTGTAGTTATCTGCTTCACATTCTCAGACCACACCACTCTTCAAATGCAAATGTTGTCAACCTATACTGAAGTGTAGCTGGATGAATTTGATCTGGATATACCTTAGTGCATGTCCTTGTCTCCCATCTTTATTTTTTTTTTTTTTATGTAAACTTGGCAAGATGTCTGGCATTCTTTAATGCACACCTTTTGTTGTAGAGTAGACAAATGATGACTGCTTCATTCATACTATAGTGCAATCATAGGTGTTAAATCTTGTTGCAAATGTTGTTTTTAGCTTTTTGAAGGGCCTTCACGTATTTCAGTGTGTTAAGGCAGTTAATAGCTAAAATAATATTTGTAAGGTTCTGCACGTTTCATTGTCTAAATATAGGAAAAGAAAATAAATATAAAAATTGATAGATAACATTGCAATCATCTTTATTTAATTACTATGTAATGTGGTTTTTAAGAATTACAGTGGAAACTCGAACAAGAGTACAGTACTGTGTGTGTGTGTGTGTGTGTGTGTGTGTGTGTGTGTGTGTATGTATGTATGTATGTATGTATGTATGTATGTATGTATGTATGTGTGTATGTATGTGTATGTATGTGTATGTATGTATGTATGTATGTATGTATGTATGTATGTATATATATATATATATATATGTGTATGTGTGTATGTGTATATATATATATATATATATATATATATATATATATATATATATATATATATATATATATATATATATATATATATATATATATATATATATATATATATATATATATATATATATATATATATAATACTAATATTATTTAAATGGCATCTTCTAATTTACAATCTTATTATCAGGATTCCTTTTTTTTCCATTATTTTCTTCCTTTGTAGCATAAATCTTCACCTTTGGATGATCAGAGAGGAAGTGGCCAGAAATTACAAACTGAAGGAGCAATTTCTAAAGCTAATATGATCTCAAATGCTGCTGTAAGATCACTTAAGGATGATGATAATGTTCAAACCAAACTCAAGTCCCCAAGTTCCCAGAGATTACACGCTACTGAAAGAAGAACAAAAAAGAATGAAAGCTTTAAAACAGTTACGCCTTTAAAGAGTGATAGTCCAGAAATTAGCAATATAACGTATGCACGCTTTCAGAACAGAGAACATAGTGTTAGCCCATCTCGAAGAAAAATAAAGTCATTTTTAAAGGGAACATCTAAGAATATCTCCAGTTTACCTAGAACTAATGCAAAAAGCCTCTCCCTTCCAAGTCGAGTCAGTACTCAGAGTACCACAAAGGCTCCTACCAAGTCTACATCCAAAACGTTCTCAAATTTTAAAGAAAAGTTGAAGAAAACTAATTCTCCTTCATCAAATGTAGCTTCAGGTGATAAACCTGAATTTGGTTCAAAAATTGTGTATCATTCTGTTGTCAAGAAAGGAAGAACCAACAACGAAAATACAAAAAATTATGTCTCACCAACTGCAGTACCCAAAATTACCAGAGAAGCAAACACTAAAAGCAATAAGGTAAAAATTGCAACTAAGGAAAATTTACCTAAGGATAGCATCAAGAACAAGTACATAAATTTGGCCTCTAAACCTTCCGGAAAAAATCATAAATTTTTGCATAGTCTAGTTTCAATTAATACACAAGAGAAGAAAGTACATGTCAATAATGGACAAGCCATATCAGTAAAAAATAAAAATTATCTTGAAAATGAACCTACATCACAGTCACCTGATGTTGTTATTAAGGAGAGAGATTCTGGAATATTAGTTTCCTCATCAATAGATGATAAAGACATTGTGGAAAATGTGTCTTCAGCCTCTTCTGAACAGATCAGGAATGAACTTCACACTTGTGCTGTTTGGGATGACCATGCACACACACTTCCCAAGAATTTTGTTGTTTCATCTTGGGCAAAGTTTGAAGACTTTGACTGGAGTGAGTGGAATTCAACAATAAATGAGCATCCATTGAAAAATAGAAAAAATTCAGGCATAAAACTTGATTCAGAAGCAAATAAACAGATAACTAGCACTGAAATTGAAGACAGTAATCCAAATGAGACCATCACATATGAAAGTACAAAGTCCCAAGAAGCAATTTACAACCTGGAAGCAAAGTCTTCTAAAGTTTTACCTATGAGTGCACAAATTACCTTGGATGGTCAAATTAAAACTAAAGGTGACAAATGTATATGTTTAGGAAGCATTAATGATGTGAAAAAAAGTGATAATCAGGTTCAGTATGAAACTAATAAGAAAAGCGGCCATGATAATACCATATTTGAAGTTGATGGGTCAGAGAATTTACAAGAGAGTTGTATGGTATATGAAGACAGGTGGAAAATGACAAAAGCTAGCCAAGTCAAAAATGAAAGTCATGATAGAAAAGAAGACATTAAGAATAACAATTTACATATTTGTCCAGAAGATTCGGATAACAATATGTTTCCTCTTCCTCCAAGAAGACTGAAAGAGGCAATGAAAACTTGGGTCTCCTTTGAAGATTCGTCAAGTAGAATAAAAAAGTCAAAATTGAAAATCATGGGAGATACTGCGAATAGTGGTACAAGCAGTGAGGGTGTAAAGGAACTTGATAATGATAAAGCATATGAAAATGTTTGGTTTGGAACACTGCCATACACAGAAGAGGATCCAAATACACCTTTTGATGATGATTGTGATGGAGAATTTAAGGTGTATGCCAGTGTGAAACCATTTGGAGATGATAGTGATTTGTCTTCATCTTTTGATGCAGATGATGATCATTTTGCAAGAATTATTAAAGAGCTTCTGTGTGATGATCCTTCTCTTGATAAAAGAACACCTGAAGAACAGTCTGATACAAAAATATTGAAGAGTAAAGAACTTGTTGCTCTTGGCCCAGCTGAAGAAGTTATGCAAAAGCCAATGAGGTTTGATAGGATTTTTAAACTGGATATATCTCCACCGTTATTTGAAAAAGTTGAATTTATATGGCATGAGCCATACTCAAATCTTATTGCAAGTGTTTCAAAAAATATTCAGATGGAATGTCTGGAAATTATTCCAGTACTGAAACACAATTTTGAATATGCTTTGTGTCGTTTTGAAATAGATTATAAGAGAGTTGCTCTGAACCAAAACTGCAGGATTTACACCTTTGTCATTCCATTACAAGAATGTTTTGAAGAATTTCAGCAGGAGTTTGTTAGTGATATGTCTACAATGGATTATACTATATTGTATCCACAGTATTCGCAAGAACCTGCATGCGATGTGTTGCTTGCAGAGAACACTTCACTGACTGCATTGCTTGACATTGACTCTCTTAGAGTGATGAATATGTTACTGGAACAAGTTCAACCAGAATCCTGTGACAGATGTAGGATTTTGGAAACTAATGTCAGAAATTGTGTGTTGGATAATGAGACGAAGGAAATGTGTGCAAAAGAAGCATTAAAAAATGTTCCTATTATTACTTTTGAAGAGAATAAGTTAAGCTGTGACAAATCAGGGAATATTGAGATTGAGTTGACACACCATACACAAAGTACTTCAGAAGCTGTTGAAAGTGTATTTTTACCATGTTATAAAAATTATGAAAAGTTGAAAGAATCAATAATAGATAACCAGAATACTAATGATATTAAAAATGCTGAACAGGCAAATAGGAAAGGCAATAGGAAAGATGCCAATATTAGTATAGAACATGAGCATTTTAATTTCCTCGATTCAGAGAAATCAAATGATAACACAATGAACATAATTGGTGACCAGCATGTAATGTTAAAACATGTTGGAGCGGATTATTCGGATCCATTGATATTAGAAGGTACAAGTGTTATGCCAGAAAGAAAACTATGGAATGGAGAAAGCAAAGGAATCACAAATGATAACTTATCTATAGAATGTCTTAACAACTCTGAGGGCAGTGCTGAAAACACTGTTAATAGATTTGTCTACCAAAAAAAAGGACTTTGTGTAATGCATGCCATGGAAAGCATGGAGGAGGTAGAGTTAGAATTTGTTTCCCAAGAGATGGCTACAGATCAACACGTCAGTTCAAGGGTAACATTAATAGACCCTCAAGAAATTGCATTAAATGACAAACTACTTTTAGTCGACTGCAAGGATAAAGAAAAAAATCCAGGAAAAAGTTGCAAAGTACATGATCAAATTTTAAAACTTGAATCTTCAAGGCTTAATATTCCACAAATACTTATTCATGCCCCAAGTGATGAGATGCTTACTATAGATGATAACAGCTTTTTACCAGAAGAATGTGTAAGTTTACCCGAGTTTGAAAAATCTTCCTCCAGGAATAGTAGTAATTACTTGGAAACATTCAAGAAAGATGAGAGGGAGTATTGCACCAGTGATATGGAAGATATTCCAGTCTGTTCACTAGCTGAAGAAGAAATGCTTAGGGCACTAATGTATGCTTCTGCAGAAGAAGGTATGCCAGAATTCATTGATGCATTTGTCATCAGCAAAAGTCAGTGTCAGCTTCCAGAGAGGGTCCAAGCTAAGCCAAAATATATTGAGAGAGTTCCATTAAGTCTTGCAGTTGTTGAGGAGGAAATGGTTTACACTATGACTGATTTTGAATATGATTTGGTAAATGTTTTTAAATTTGAAGATGATCAAGTTGCAGGCATGGAGGAAAATAAAATTATAAATGAATTTTGTGAAGATGAAGAAATTTATGCAAAAGAAACAAGAGAGACATCTCTTGTTTTTGTTGCAGCTGTTAGGGAACTGTGCATGCATGGGCTTGAAACTTCTGATTATATGAAAGACTTATATATTCCTGACAAGGTTTCTGCAGTGCTAAGTCCTGAAGCAAATGAACATTCACTTATCTTTACTTCGGCTGTTAGAGAACTGTGTATGAATGAACCAGAAATACATGATAATATGCAAGACATGAATATTTATGAAAAAATGTTTGCTGTCCAAAGTATTGAACCTGAGACAATTATATCTGAAAAATATGAGATGAGCAATATTCTAGAAATTAAGGAACAGGAGCAGAAAAAAGTTAAGATTTCTTGTATGTCTGAGCAAGAAAGCCAGCATGAAAATTTAGAGCCTATAAAACACAAACCAGGAGTCTCTGTGAATCATGGGATATCTACATTAGAGAATAATACTGAATTAAATCAGATAAAATATTTGCATAAAGACAAGTCAAAAGAAACAATGGCAGAAACTTCTAAATGTGTAAAGAATGAATGTGATTTGAACTCGGATTTTTGTTGGGTTTCTGATGCTAGTTCAGGCACTGTTCAAGATTCATTTATGAATATTGATCAAATGGACATTCCACTTATTGATGCAAATAATTCACAATCAAACTCATTAGATTCAAGAGTTACTGATGGAAGTATACAAAATAAGTATGCAGCATTACTGAAACCATCACATCCTTTAAGTACCTTGCTACTTTCTCGTGCAGAGTCTGTCGAGAGCCAGAGTAGTGGTTCAGTTGGCCGAGATGTTGTCTCTGTTAATAATGCTGCTGTCCTCCAGTACTGGGCTGCAGTTACGAAAGAGAGGAGAAATATCGGAAATTTTGGAGCCATTGCAGATTTTTCTTTAACTGAAGAAAAAAGTATAAAAGCTACAAGTTCAATACCAATTCCTGCAGGTGGTTGTCATGTCAAAGATGGTAAGGAAATAGCAAATTTAGTTAGAAGAGATAACAGTCTTGAAGAGAGCATAGCATATTTTTTAAGCTGCTCACCTGACTCTGTATTTGATGGAATAGATTTTCAGCTACCTTTGGAAGAGGACGAAGAAGATTGGCTTCAAGAACTGGAAGATATTAGAGATGATGGGGCTTTTGACAGTGAATTTGAATTTGGTGAATTGGAATTTGAATCGGATGCTAAAAGTTTCACCTGGGGAGGAGAGCTATCCCAAAAATGTATGGATGAAACACGGGATCACGGAAAAATAATGGAAAGCAGGATTAGAATAAGAGGAAAATCAGATTTGATGAAAATGTCAGAAAATGAAGCACCAAAACAAGGGGGATGGTTCATGGATGGAATTAGGCATACAACAAAAGGATTATATAATCTTCTCTTTTATGGACAGACTCATGGGATTAAGACAGCCGAAAGAATTCCAGTCACAGAAGGTATAGCAGCGACGGAATGGACGAAAGTGACTGATGATGGCATTCGACAGATTGATTCTTTAACAGTTAGTGATAATAACATAAATCTTGAGAAACAATATATAGAGGTTTCTGATAAGCCAGGAGAAAACTTCGCATCCACTCATGCTGTGAGTGATGGGGTCAAACCACAAATTTTATCATCTAATGATAAATCATCCACATGTAGACACACCTCTCAAGGCACATTTAGAGATCAGTGTATACTTGACGAACTTGCAAAAAATCCTGTTTGCATTTCTTCTCAGTCTGCATCAAAAACAGATCACAGTAGACAGGATTCTGTAGCTTCCTTTTCTGGAGGAACATCACCTGAAGAGGATGATATCCTGTTCATGGCCCAAGTTTCTGGAATTTCTCCTCTTGAAGAGAGTGATAAGGCAGCACTCCACCTGCTACTGACAAAGGTTCTGCCATTGGAGTTATTAATGTGTGTACTGAACTGTGCATAATGCTGAGTGTTTGCTGCCAATCCTGCTCAAGAATTTTGTTACCAATATTTTTTTTTTTTTTTTTTTACTATTAAGCAGAACTTTTTCAACTCCAACACTTTTAAATAGTCTTACCACTAATTTTAAGGATGTGCATGCTGACATTGATATTATTTAACATACATTAACTCTGTGGTGCCAAGTTTCTGCTTCAGGTTAGTTATATAGCAAAAACTAAACATTGATTGTATGTTGTTGTCTACTTGTTTAGGGTACCATCCTCCTAAGTGAGAATTGCTAACTTAATCCAGAGTTTTAACCAAATTATTCAAAAAGGAAATTGTATAGGGAAAATTGTTATATAAAAATGGAAATATTGAAGGTGAAATGAGAAAGAGAGTAAGTGGGAGAAGAGTGATAAGAGGTTAACAGTATAATGAATGGAAGAAATGTTAGTCTGGAAATTAGAAAATGACTGAGATAGTATTCTTTGAACAGTGGCTAAGTACTCAAGAGTACAATCGGTGGAAATGAGATTTTTGAGAAAAGCAGCTAGGGTAGGTATGTGATATGGACATAGCAGTGAGCGAGTATGAGATTTGTGGTATGAGTGTGAGGGGTGAAGAAATTAAATGTGGAGTGGGTGAAGCACAATGTGTTTAGGTGGTATGGACATGGTAAAATTTCTGAGAATTGTTTAGCAAGAAAGGTGCACAGGGGCAAAATAAGGTAAGGAATAGTAGAGGCAGACAGTATCTTGGAAGGAAAGGGTGGAACAGTACATAAAAGAACGGGTGGGGAAGGGGTTATAGAGCTTGAATGAAAGGGTGGAGAAAGGGTTAATAAGCGTAAAAGAGTAAAAGGTCTATGTGGTGATAGGTCATCCTGGACACGTGTAAATCTTGACATAATTGACAAATGATTTAATGAGTCTCTTCACTGCAAATGAAAGATAAAAATATGGATAAAAGTATAAAGTATTTTACAAAGTTTCCATGAACTGTTACTAATAACTCTGTGAAATTTGGAATAGGAGTTACTTGATAATTTGAAGTTTTCATTTTTTGTGAGATAATGAGTGTTTATTAAATATGGATGACAAGGAAAATACTGCACCCAAAGTGGTCTGAAACTTTATTTTGTATAAATATTCTTGGAACCATGATGTCAAATGTTTCAAAACTCTTCATTCTTCTCACCTTTCTCACTTCCCTAAAGCTTTGTCTTGCTTAAATGTAAATCTCTTTGTTAAGGTTGTCTTCCTTGAAAACTTCCCCACTTAATTTCTTTTGTTCCTCATATTTTCCGCTAAGATTTAGCACAACAGTACGTATAAGTGCTTTTATTTTCGGGGACCTTAGCAAGAGTGTGCTTCAGATTTCAGGTCAGATTTTGACCTTTGTGGAGAATAATTTTGGAGTATAAGCACCGAGATAATTCTGCCTCCTTCCCTTTATCTCAGGGAATGTGGAGCCGATTCCCTTTCAGAGTGGACTACATGGTATAGTCAGTTTTGGGGTACTGACGCTGTATCCAGGATTTGTGCTTGGGAATCACAAAGGGGTCCATCCATAATTACAGTATATGATATAAACAAATAATTTTAATTGGTAAAAACCTGATAAAGAATTGCTAACAAATGTCTGCAAGTACATTGGACATAAAAAACCTGGAAATTGAGAAGTAGGTATATGCTGTACACCCAAATATCCTCTGCCCCCCTCCATTTCCATCACTAGGTGCAGTTCATCTAATTGTGCTTGATATTGTACATAAAGTACATTATACATAGTACTGTATAACTGGGCACTTGATGGCCCAGGAACTGAAGGAGGACTTTCATAATTTAGTCTAAACGTTGTTTTGAAGAGCTGCACAGTGGCTCCTTTCCAGACCTGGTTTCTTTGCTTGTACTCGCTTAATGCTCATCTCATTGCTTATTCAGATGGTTAGTATTTAATAAAACTGCATGGATATGTTTTTGAATGGGTTAAATGAGCATGATTAAATAAAGATGAAAACAAGAAGATAGTGTTTACAGGGCAAAGAGTGTCCAACTAGGCCATGCCAGCTCATCAGCCACACATTGAATTAACATGCCAGTCAATATGCTTTCTGGTCTTCTTCAAAGAATTAAAATTGTTTATGCTCAGACAAATTGAAAGCAATGGGCAAGGCCTAGACAATGCCTGAGGTGTGCTTGGATGAGTCCCAAACTATACACAACAAAGCTCTCTGTGCCATCATCACCCCACACCAGTCTCGTTCACTATTGACTGGTTAATTTGTTAAATTTGTTTTTAACCATTCTTACAAGTCATACATAGAACCATACATCTGAAACACCCGATAATACATCTAAAAAATACAAGTGGTATAAATAGGTTGGGGAAAAATAAGTAAAAGAGAAGTATATGAACAATGTTGGATGGTGGCAAGGTTTGAGATGCGAGATATTGGGAAGTGAATCAGATTAAGATAAATATCTCATGAGGAGTTGGACATCTAAATATTATTAATACAGTGTAATATCAATTTAGTAATGGTAATGTTCTCTCACAGAAATAATAACACAGGATAAAAACCCACACTTGTGTATTTGTGAAATATATGAAAGGAATTTACACAGTCTTTCGCACTCTCCTGAGTGCTTTATCAAGGTCCGAGTGTGTGATTAGGATGAGACTTACAGCTCAACGTCTGTTGAATATCATCGATAATAATAATAAGAAAATCCACTCGGGCTGTGAGGTGGCGCGAACCTTCCACTCGAGTGCTTGTGGGTCATACATAAAAACTTCAGTAGGAGCCTCCAGACTTCCAGTGATTTCAGTAGAAATCCGGTTGTATGATTTTTTTTAAGTCAGCGGTGGTAGAGTACGTGGCTGGCAATGCCTTGGTCGTAGGTTCGTGCCGCTTCACAACCCTAGTATATTTTCTCACTGATATACTGTATACTGTATCACATTAATGTGATTTGTGTGTATCAATAATAATAATAATAATTAATAATAATTATAATTCATAATAATTATAATTAATAATTATATATAATTATATTATAATTAATAATGATGAAATTATAGATAATATGATTATATAGTAGGGTACAGTACTGTATTTGTAATTTTTATAAAGCCACTAATCACACACACTATTTTGGCTATAAAGAAATGGTTGTTAATCAACTTGTAAGGAAAAATTTCTGAAGTGTGGAACTGTACAGAGAGTTAGTTATGAGAAACATCTACTTCATGGAAAAGAAATATTAAGGTATATGACACTCGAGAATATCAGTTGGATACATGGCCAACTGGAGGCTTTTCCACCTCCACTGCCTGCCCACCTTCCCAGAATGGAGTTTCCAGAGGGTAAACTAAGTGATAAATAAATAAGAATTGGCCATGGTCATAGTCAAAGAAGAATGGATCATAAAAAGTTAATAATATAGAACAGTGGATCATAGTATGACAGTGCATTAATAAGTTATGAGTGGGATATTTGCCAGTCATGAAATTTGGTCACATGTTTAAGTTATAGGGTGAATAACCAATAAATTCAAATAAAATTCTATTTTAGAAGGAATTTTTGACAAAGGAAGGAATGAGTAGGTGATGTAGATTGGGAAAAATTAAGATTTTGTAAAGTTTCCCATTATATTAGTAGGCCTACATCTGAAGGTAATGGAATCTTAAGGTTAGCTTTGTGGAATGTGACTTGACAGTGTGATTAGTTATGCCACTTTTATGCAAAATAACATCCTGCTATTCCTGCTGAGCCTTGGAATAATTCATCAGTCTTCAATATTACAATTTGAGTGTTTCACTGCTCTGTTGATTTTTGTTTGTAATTAAAGAAAGGCTTGAATGAACAAAAAAAGGTATTAATAATAGTCAAAAGTGAACATTGCAGGAAATGGAGAAGCATAATTGATAATGATAGGAATTTTGTGTTTTTGTGAAAGTTTGGTTGACATGGTTGAATAAGAATGTTCTCTATCTTCTTGTTAATTAATACTTGTTTTGCTTGACTTTTATATTGATGCTTGTAGATTTGTGTGTGCGCACCTAATCATAACCCATCCTAAATTTGAAATTATATTCAATTGTAAGTTCATAATTATTTTCATAATTAATAAATTGAGTTTGCTACATTATTAAGAAAAAGTGAGAAGAAAAACAATGAACATAGACTGCTGTAAATATTATTTAAGCTTATAGATGTTACTTGGATAGTAAGTTGAACTCAATACATATTTTGGCTTATCTTTATTTGATCATTCTGTATGTTTTATTCATATCTTGGCCCTTAGAATTTTATAGGTTTTATTTCCCCTTTTCATATTTTGTTTCATTTGCAATAAACATTAAATTTAGGAACCTTAATACATTCTCTGTACCTCAGCGTCCTTCATCTCGACATGAAGAACTTAAAGAGCGAGCAAGACATTTATTAGAACAGGCCAGACGAGAAGCTCAGAGTCGTCCTGGACCTCAGCGATCTCTCTCAAAGGTACACTGCTATTTTATTTGTTCTGTTTATTGCTTTGAGTAAATTTACATATGAATTTTGTGTACAAATTATTTACCCTTAAGAAAATCTTGATTAAAATTTTCCTGGTCTTCTAGGAAGAAGAAGAGCGGCAAGCACAACTTCGGGAGCGTGCACGTCGCCTCATAGCTGAAGCCAAACAGGGAGTGGTCTCTCCTCCCTTGATGAAATCTGCTTCCCACAGTCATTCTCATGACCACTCTCATGGTATATTGACATTTTATTCCTTAATGTAAATGATTATATTCATTTTGTTATAATTACTGATTTGCCACTCTTTCTATTGCAACAGTTAAGAACCTAGCATTTCCTGATTCGTTAGTACAGTGCAACCTGTTCTCGCAAATTTAATAAGTCAATATTGACTTATTAGTTGCGTGCATAGGTGACATACTAAACATAATAGTTTCCCTTGAAAAGCTTCATAGAAAACACCGACCTTACCTAACCTACTTAGTATGTTAAAATAAGCATCTTATAGCTTCGTAATTACAATTGTTACTTAACCTATTATAGGTATAGGTTAGGTAATAATTGTAATTACAAAGCAATAAGATGCTTATCTTAACATACTAAGTAGGTTAGGTAAGGTCGGTGTTTTCTATGAAGCTTTTCAAGGGAAACTATTATGTTAAGTATGTCACCTATGCACATATTTAATAAGTCAATATTGACGTATTAAATTTGCGAGAACGGGTTGTACAGTGGCACCTCGATTGCCGCGACTTATGATAATTTCGAGTTATGGTACATTAAGAGCTTTGTTTTCCAGCTTTGCCTCATATTGATCTGATTTTCTGGGGGGGGAGTCCCTTCAGCTCCCCGGAGCTATCCAGGCTGATATTTAATATATTAGACTTTGGCATCTGTCAGTGTGAATGGAGTTCATAGGCCTACCTGGGACCACGAGCCAGAACCTGGCCCCCTCAGAGAGGCACAAGGAGCAATGACCTATAGAATAGCACAAGTGATTTGGAGCATTCTATGTCTGCCATTGACAGGGTCAGGCACCCAGAAAGGTAAGCATCACAAAAGAAACCCCTATTCTGGTTGAAACTACTACTGAAAGTCAAAAGAGGAGTGGACAGAACTCCTCAAAGAAAAAAAAAGCAAACGAGCATGATATCACCACTTGCCGCGCCGCCGTCTGCACAGCTCCACCCTCCCTCCCCGGGAGGGGAAAGGGGAAGCCCCAGACCCCTCGTGCCGGCAACCCACACCTTCAGTTCTTTGGCTGATGTGAATGGTATTGGTTGCTGTGGTTCTGGCTCCTGATTTGGCCTCTGCTCTGTGCCTTGTGGTGTGGGGCGAGCCTTCTCCGATGACACGTGAGCCAGGAGTAATTTGGTTCCCAGACATTCTTGGTTTCAGGTGCTTCTTGCTCGGTGTCCGCACCCAGGGGTTTTCCCGTGGCTCCACTTCTTTCAGATGCTCGGTCCGGTCCGTTACATGGCTGGTTCGGTCTTCTCCTCGAGTCTTCACGTCTGGTAATTTTGACTTGAGTCTATTGCCATCTGTTTGATGATCAGGTGGCTTCGTTGAGGGTGTCCACCTGGGTGCTTCGTCTCGGTGAGAGTATGTGGTATACTGGTGGTCCTTCCTTTTTCTTTTTTTCTTTTCGTAGATATACTGCAATTTTTGTTGAGGGTGTCTTGTTCTTTCTCTTGTGGCTGTTCAGGACTGTCATCTTGTGCCGCATACTGGACGCGCTTTTGGTTGACACGGGTTCCCTTCGTCCCTGTTCCAGGGTTCGGGTCTCCCAGGTTGTCCATGGGGTCATTTAGTGTTGCCAATTGTCTTGCTTTCGAGTTTCGGGCACGTGGTTTCCACCTCTCGGGTTTGCCCCTCTATTGTCCTTGTCTTTGGGTAGATAGCTCTGGGAAGCTAAAGGGGGCGCCCCCAGAAAACCAGCGTTGAATGTAATAAAATGCCATTTTCTGGGTGAAACTCAGAGGCTCCCCAGCATCTTTCTCTCCCACCGGTCGGTGGCTCTTTTTGCGTGTTTTGACATCCAGCCTGTGAACTGCAGGTGTGGGTTGCTAGTGTGAGGAATCTGGGGCTCCCCCTTCCCTCTCCCAGGGAGGGGGGAGCTGTGCAGATGGCGGCTTGGCGAGTGGTGATGCCATGCTTGTTTGCTTAATTTTTCTTTGGGGAGTTCTGTCCACTCATTTGACTTTCAGTAGTAGTTTCAACCAGAATAGCGGTTTGTTTTGTGATACCTGTCTGGGTGCCTGACCCTGTCGATGGCAGATATAGAATGCTCCAAATCACTTGTGCTATTCTATAAGCCATTGCTCCTTGTGCCTCTCTGAGGGGGGCCAGGTTCTGGCTCATGATCTCTGGTAGGCCTGGGAACCCCATTCACACTGATGCCAAAGTCTAATATATTACACAGCCTGGATAGCTCCGGGGAGTCTCCGGGTCTCACCCACAAAATGGCATTTCATTACAATCAATGCTGGTTTTCTGTGGGGAGCCCCTACGACTCCCTGGAGCTTATCGGGCTAATGTACTTTATATTAGACCGGATCATTAGCTATGGAGTTCAGACCTTCCAGGGACCAGAGCTGGAACCTGGCCCCTTCAGAGAGGTTCCAGGGAGCAGTGGCCCTGGAAAACCCCCTTGTGGTTGGGGGTTTTCCTTATCTGCCATCGACCAGGGTTAGGCACCCAAAAAGGTAGGCATAACAAAACAAATCCCACATGGTAAGAAACTAAAACAAAAAAACGAACAGAGGGGTAGAAGCTCCCTACAATCCCAAGGAAACAAGCAAACAAGCAAACATCACACTTTACTGCCGCGCCGCTCATCCACGCAGCCCTCCCCTCCCCGAGAGGGGGAGGGGGGCCCCGGGCCTCACCGTGCCGACTGCCTAGTACTCCAGTTCATAAGCTAATGTCAACCGGGACAGACGCTTCTCTGACTTCAGTTTCCTAGGCGGTGTTTGCCTTCGTGGCGATCACTGCCGTGTTTTGTTATGTGCAGTGGCCAGGTGTTCCTCATCAGTACTGGGGCTGCATGCGCTTAGGGGCTTCCTTCCTTAAGTGCCTTGTGAGTACTGCCCCTGCATGTCAGGGTTATCTTCTCTGGGGTGTTCGGGAACCATTCCCGTAGAGGTTCTTGCTGCTTGGCATTTGCTTCGCCCCTGGGGCCAGCTGGGGCTTGGGGCCCTTGATTGGCCTTGGGGTTGGGACTGGTATTATGCTGGTTAGAGCGTCAAGGTGTTGTGCAACCTGCTACCTACGTGGCGACCAGTTCCTGTTGCTTCTGGAGACGGTGTACTTTTGCGGGGTTTTTCTTTTGTTTTTATTTTACTTTGCCTGGTAGTGGTACTTTGGTATTTTGCCTAGGCTATTGCTCCAAGCAACAGCCTAGTAGACCAAACTCTCACAAGTCAAGCCTGGCCTTGGGCCGGGCTTGGGGAGTAGAAGAACTCCCAGAACCCCATCAACCAGTTATCAACCTGGTGGTTGATGGATTGGTGGATTCAAATAAAAACCTGGTGGTTTTTATTTTACTTTGCCTGGTGGTGGTACTCTGGTACTTTGCCTAGGCTGTTGCTCCAAGCAACAGCCTGGTGGACCAAACTCTCACAAGTCAAGCCTGGCCTCGGGCCGGGCTTGGGGAGTAGAACTCCCAGAACCCCATCAACCAGGTATCAACCAGGTAACTAGGTCTGCCTGGTAATTACCTAAGTATAATTACCTAAGTGTAGTTACAGGATAAGAGCTACACTTGTGGTGTCCCGTCTTCCCAGCACTCTTTGTCATGTAACGCTTTGAAACTACTGACGGTCTTGGCCTCCGCCACCTTCTCCCCTAACTTGTTCCAACCGTCTACCACTGTTTGCGAAAGTGAATTTTCTTATATTTCTTCGGCATCTGTGTTTAGCTAGTTTATATCTATGACCTCTTGTTCTTAAAGTTCCAGGTCTCAGGAAATCTTCCCTATCGATTTTATCAATTCCTGTTACTATTTTGTATGTAGTGATCATATCACCTCTTTTTCTTCTGTCTTCTAGTTTTGGCATATTTAATGCCTCTAACCTCTCCTCATAGCTCTTGCCCTTCAGTTCTGGGAGCCACTTAGTAGCATGTCTTTGCACCTTTTCCAGTTTGTTGATGTGCTACTTAAGATATGGGCACCACACAACTGCTGCATATTCTAGCTTTGGCCTAACAAAAGTCGTGAACAATTTCTTTAGTATATCGCCATCCATGTATTTAAAAGCAATTCTGAAGTTAGAAAGCGTGGCATAGGCTCCTCGCACAATATTCTTTGTGGTCCTCAGGTGATAGTTTTCTATCTAGAACCACCCCTAGATCTCTTTCTTTATCAGAATTCTTTAAAGATTTCTCACATAATATATAGGTTGTGTGGAGTCTATGTTCTCCTATTCCACATTCCATAACATGGCATTTATTAACATTAAATTCCATTTGCCAAGTGGCGCTCCATGTACTTATTTTGTCCAGGTCTTCTTGAAGGGCATGACAATCATCTAAGTTTCTTATCCTTCCTATTATCTTAGCATCATCAGCAAACATGTTCATATAATTCTGTATACCAACTGGTAGATCATTTATGTAGACAATAAACATCACTGGTGCAAGAACTGAACCCTGTGGTACTCCACTTGACATGTGGTGTGACTATAGTTCCGCTGGTAGTGTTTGGTGGCCCTCTGCTAGGCCCCCCCCTGATTGTATATGTTGCAGGGGTTTTCAGTGCTACCCCTTGTTAGTTTTGGGTGTTAACCGGTTAGCAACACCTTGCCTGAGTTTCCTGTAGCAGTCAGCCTACGGGCCTTGGAAAACCCTGTCGGGGCTCGGTTGACCACTGGATGTTTCTTTCGGGTTCCATCCCGCCTTGTGCGGGTTCGTTGGTTGCTGTGCCCTTGTCTCAGGATGACAGTCACCTCTTTTATCTCCGTCATGCTGCCTGTTGGGTCACTGACACCTTGACCAGGAGTCTTGCGAGATGTGTTCTCTACTTGTTCTCCAGTATTCTTCTCATGTCCTTACGGTTCACAGTACAGGTGGCATCAGTATTAAAAGCTTGGTTTAGGTTGCTGCGACACACTAGGTTGGTTTCCCACCTGGATGCTCTGGGGCCATGCCGTTTTGGTTAGGTGGTGTTTGCCCCTTTCCCTTCCCTGTTCCCGGCTCCTGACCATCTGCGGGTTTCGGGGTCAGGGCAGGGTTTAGTTGGTGCCGAGACTCGGGCGGTTTCGGGAGCTGCCCCGTTCGAGTTAGGGACGGAGGTTTTCGAGCCTGATCCTCCTGCCGAGGCTTCTGGGTCTTACCAGTGGCCCTTTCTTTGCTGCCTTTCCTCTGGAATCTTCCTTTTCTTTAAAGGCAGAGGGCGTGGAGGACGGCTTCGCCCCGGGGCCTTCCGTTACAAGTTCCCGGGGCTGTGTGGGATGCCCGCTAGCAGTTCTGGGGCTTTTTGCTCCTGCCTGAGTTTTCTGTTTCAGGGTGAGGTTTTTAGTACCTCTCGTCTGCTTACTTCCCACATTTGCTGGCGTGTTTTCGGATCAATTGCATTGGTCATGGCTCCTTGTTCTGGTGGCCATTTTCTTTCTGCGGGTTTCCCCGCTTGGCCACCAGGGCGGCACTGCGGTTTGTTTACATGTGCCTGGGTGTGCGAGCTTGCATTTTTGGGGGAGTTTTTCACCTTCTTCAGGGGTTTTATCCTCCTGTTGCCATTTCTTTGCTTTTTCTGGGGTGTTCAGTCCTCCTCCTGTTCCTCTGGGAGTGCTTGGGCCAGGGCCATTGCTCCCTGAAACTTCTCTGATGGGGCCAGGTTCCGGCTCTGGTCCCTGGTAGGTCTGAACTCCATAGCTAATGTCCCGGTCTAATATAAGGTACTTTAGCCTGATAAGCTCCAGGAAGACTCCGGGGCTCACCCAGAAAATGACGTTTCATTACATTCAATGCTGGTTTTTTGGTGATGGATAGAGACCTCTCCACTGTCTCCCACCTCAGTGTGTGTTGCCAAAGCATTAGCAGCAAATATCTGTGCCATGTTAAGGAAACAGGTCGACAGAGCCTTGCATGTTTTAAGTTCTGAGTGGACCATATGGGTGCTTGGCCCTACTTTAAATTATTGTTGAATTTTGTTGTTTGTTGTTTAAATGAAACATAAGAGAGGTACAGTATAAAGGTGCAGAATTGTAAAATAAATTTTTTTCTTTGCAGATGATGATGATGATGTTGATGTGAATGAAGAATATCCTGTAGGAACAGTCTCATCTGGCAGTGAGGTATGAAGCTTCAATGGTTTTATGCATTCATTGGAATTATTTTTTACATAGCTATTATATTTTTGTACATCTATACTATTTTCTGAGAAATACTAATCAGTTGCTCTCTTAGGCATTTTCCTTCTCTCTCAGGGACCAGGACCATACAATAGGTAGATGAGGTCAACATTTATTTCCTGTTGCAGCAGGAGTAATGTCAAGCGTCTCTACTTCATCGTTGTTTATTAAGGGGAACATAGGAGAGAAAACTCTCTCACTCCAGAATAGCCTTCAGAAGGTTGATTTATCTGTTTATTTTTATTTATTCATTTTTATATACTGTACAGGAGTTCTTACATTCTTGTAAAGCCACTAACATGCATAGCGTTTCGGGTAGGTCCTTAACCACTGCACTGTGCAGAGCGCCTTGTGGCGCTGGATCGAGGGTGCTCAGAGCGTCATGTGGCATTTTTAGGTATAGAGAGCAATTCAAAACTCTTGTGGGTACACAGGGCTCACATCCTGTGTCTCAGGACTCCTGTAAACAGATGCCATCTTGAAAAAAAAATTTCAGCATCTGTGCTGGCTGTAAGAGCCTTAGTACTGATTGAGCGACCAAGGCTGGCACATGCAGGAGCCACGCACAGCACTGTTGTACATGCTAGGGGACACAGCACCACTTAGTAATGATGTATAAAATAGGTATTTGAAATTATTTTGCATTGATAGTGTTATAGATGATCTTGACTGTCATAAAGATTATTTACAATGTTCAGATATCGGTGAACACAACGTTAGTTACGATATTCACAGCATGAGGTAGAGACACACGGCACCCAGCCATTGTGTCCTGTTTCATGTGATAATAACGGTGGTTTTGTAGCTAATCATAGCGAGATGAGTAGAATATTGGATGCATTGTATTGCATCATGTGACTGCTGGCGTCGTCTGCTTGTGGCTCCATGCTGTATTTTGATTTCATCACTATACCCACTATAACTGCTTATTAGTATGTTATGGTGCATATAAATGTTGATAGTGATATATAACATGTGTTTATAGTGTAATAATAACAAGAACACTGCTCAGTTGATCTAAGAATACAGTGGAACCTCGATTAATGAATTTAATCCATTCTGGCACTGAGCTCGTCATGCGAAACGCTCATCTTTCAAAACGAATTTCCAACATTAAATTAATGGAAATAAAAATAATCCGTTCCTCCACCAAAAAGCATCGATATGATATTCAATTTTTTAAATAATGGAGCAGCCTATCTGACATACACTGAATGATCCTGTATGACATTTGTCTTGTTTCAATTTTTTTCAATTTTTTTTTTTTTTTTTTTTAGAAAATGGAGCAGCCTACCTGATAATCACTGAATGAACCTTTATGACTTTTTTCTTTTTTTTTCAAATTCCTTCTATTTCTTTTTTTTTTTTGAAAATGGAGCAGCCTACCTGACAATCACTGAACGAACCTTTATGACTTTTTTCTTTTTTTTCAAATTCTTTCAATTTTTTTTATTTTTCATTTTTTCAGAATGTAGCAACCTACCTGACATTCACTGAACGAACCTTTTTGACATTTTTCTTTTTTTTTTCAAATTCTTTCAATTTTTTTATTTTTCATTTTTTCAGAATGTAGCAGCCTACCTGACGTTCACTGAACGAACCTTTTTGACATTTGTTTATTTTTCAAATTTTTCAATTTTTTTTCTAATTTTGTCTAAAAAAACAAAAATCAATTCTTTGCAACATTACAGCAGTCACCCCTTTACATCCCAGCATCATTAGCATCTTTAAAACAAAAAAAAAAAACTTATTTGCATCACCAGAAAGACTTCAACAAATATAGTCTAAAGCTGTTCCTTTGTTCATGTCCCACCCATGCCAAATAGTCCATTCTTGTATAACCTGTCTATTCCCCTGAGAATTTCCTGATTTTTTTCTTTCAGTGACCTTGGGTATAATTCCCCTAGTCTTCCCTTATAACTCATATCTCTCAGCTCTGGTAATAGTCAGATAACATACCTCTAGACCTTCTCTAGCTCTGTTTAGTGTTTAATTAGATAAGGACTCTATGGTTCTAAACTCTTCAAAGCCTGGGATTACCAACTCCTTGACTCTCAAGTCTTGTCTGACCAGCAAGGGCCATTGCCATTTGTCCTTTTCAATTCATATAATGCTGACCACCTCTTCAACAACTACCAATACTATTACAACCTTGGTCACAGCTACAGTGACAATGGCATCCACTAAAGTATCATAAGAAAGAGGTTAATAGATAATCTAAAGAGATGGGCATTTTTGACACAACACCAGCATGGGGTCAAGAATAGCAAATTCTGCCTCACAAACCTAATAGTGACACAAATCAGACAGGGCACGGAAAGATATGCAGACTGCATATATGTCTAGGTTGTTGAGAAAGTTTTCACTACAGTACTACATATGAAACTAGTGTACAATTTGGAGAAAATTGTCATCTGAGTAGACATATGTTACTAGTGTGGATTTCACAGTGGTCTGTATTAAGTCCTATCATTTTCATGAGCTACTGTATGTGAATTATGAGTATACATAATTAGGAAGACTGCAATAACCTACAGTAAGACTTTGACAAATTGAATGTCGTCGACTAACTGAAAGAATGGTAAAAGAAGTATCTACCACAGTATAACTCCCGCAAGTGCACAGTAATGGATGGGCACTGGGAATGGGTGGAGCCATCCTAGAGTTGGATAGCGTAAAAGATCTGCAAGCTAACAGTCACACTGAACCTGTCTCCTGAGATATACCTTAACTGGACAACATCAACTGCATAAGCAAGGTTAACCAACATAACAAAATTTTTTTAAGAACTTGAATGAGAAATCATTCAGGATAAAGCATGTGTCAGAAAAATTATGAAATACGCTGTACCATTATGGAATATGCATGTTTTCCAACACAAAATGTAGTTGAAGAAACTTGAGAGGTATGCCACCAGACAAAAACAAGAGCTAAGAGAGACGAGTTTTGAGGAACGACTTAATGAACTAAACCATGCATTGGAACGAAGAAGAAATGGGGAGAACATGATCATGACAAAATATTTATAAAAAATTGATAGGATAAACAAGGATAGATGATTTGAAATAGGAGGGACTTGGACAATGGAACACAGGTGGAAACTGTACTTGAATAAGCCACAGAAAAGTTAAAAAGAGCTTTGTTAGTATCCGAGTAATAACTAAATGAAATGAATGGATTGAAGTGTGAATTTGACAGGACTTAATGGGTTCAGGAACTTGTACAGCAGTTGAGAGGTGAGACTTAGAGCTGATGCTTAGCTCCCATAAACACAGTTAGGTGAGAACCAAATTATGTTCATTATAACAACTTGTACTCATCCCATCTACCATGATGTACCAGCTCATTGTAGCATCCTACTCAAAACCTTTTTTAAATTCATTATACTCCCTGTACTCATTACAGCATTTTGTATTCATAACACTTCTTGCATTTATTACACCACCCTGTTCTTATCCAGAGATATGCCGGCTCTGGTATTCCTTTCTTTGAGCACCCTCGGGCGGTTGAAACATATCTACAACAGTCAATTGAGCTTCCTAGATACATTTCTAAACTGCTTAGCTTTTATTCTATTGTTGATTTTTTTGGTACACCATGCACTTTTATGAGAAGAAAGGTATTATTTATTATCCTCAGCCCTGTATACAGAATATTCCTGAGTTAGATATTCGATTATGAAATTAGTGTTAGGTCTGAGCTACGGTGTTAAATATTAATACAGTACTCCTGAAGCAGAAAATTGAATTGAAAGATAGTGAAGAAATATATTAGTGTTTTATATGACCTGTTAACTCTTCTAATTAAATATGGATTACATTTCAGGAAAATGGCAATATTATCTCGACATCTATTAGAGACGAAAGAAAAATGGCTTTAAGCAGTTGTACAAGTGTAGGTACAACAACCAGTACATCCTCCAGCACAGTGTTAGCACCCTCTGCCTTCCCTACCACCATGTCTCCAGTTGAAGTACAATCCTCATCTGCCTTGCCACCAACGTGGAACACAGGAGGAACTATAGGTGGTAACAATGAGGGTGTTAGAGAATTTCGAGCTCCCAAGCTACAATCATTTAAAAATATTATGGATAGAATGTCTCCTGATAAAGAAAGCACACTGCATTCTCCAAGAGCCTCTCCAGATAAGGTACATCCTGCACTATTATTCATTTATTCAGCTCTTAATTTTTCTTTTATAATTTCTTTGCCATCTTCAAATGATTTCTGGCAATATAATTTATACAAAATTATAGCAAACTTCACATGAACGTTCTGGTGTCACAATTTGCATCACTTATTGAGGTGGCACTATATGCTTGCTTGGCATGTCTTCCAACACTTTTTGTCTCACCTGTCTTGTCTCAATTAAAGTGGTCATGTCTTTCCTCGCTTGACGCTTCTGGGATTGTCACTTGATGCCTAATAATGTTGCCTCTTATTGTTCGGCTTTGGCAGATCCTCTCTTCTGTGCTCAGGTCTCCTTTTGCCTTTGGCTGGTACATATAACACCTGAATTTTCCTGGTCATTTATTCGGGTATTATTTTTCTACTACTTCCCTTAGTTTTGGGTAACTTTCTCTACTATTTCTTTAACATGGCTGTGGTGTTTGGATGAGCATCATGTTCCTGATGTGCTTCATTCCTTTCCTGAGCCCTGGGCATTTGCCTACTACTCCCATGGTAAGCCCTCTACATATTTCTGTTGTTATTTTACTAATGTTTACTTTTCAAGAAAGTCATCGTTCAACACCTCGATGCTTTTTATTTTTTCTGGGAGCACTCCTACAATGGCTCCCTGTTGCTAACAACCTGGATTATGCTTCTGATCGGCATTGCTCTTATGTGTGAAAAAAGATTGCATTTGTTTGGAGTTTTTCATGCCTACTCTTTGATTGTTTGCTGCTCTGATGCTGCTGCTTGGAGACATGTTGCCTGCTTTGCCAGCTCTTAGACCCATGATGGGTGGCCCTTCCAGGTGGTATCCCAGAGGTGGTCCTCAGTCTATCCTTCGGTGTCAGATGTCCAGGGCCAGCAGTATACTCCACAGCTCCTCAGTCATTGTGGAGTGGTTTAGATCCTGTAGTATTTGACTTAACTCCCTCTCTGTGGCGGGTGTCATGTTTGCTCTTAGTCCAAGCAAGACATTCTTGACCTTTCAGATTTGAAGCACTTCATTCCCTGTCCAACCTTCTGCATGACCATTTTTTTGGCAGGTGCACTTAATGTTGCAGATGGTTTCCTGGATGGTGTTATTTGATCTTAGAGTACATCTATTGGCATGTGCCTATTCATCCCCAGTTTAGGGACTGGTTAGGTTTTTGGGCGAGATGTTCAGCTTACCACTTTCGAGTCCTTCTGTTCAGCTTGAATCTGCTTCCCTGGATGTTCACTAGGTTCACAGATGTGATGGTTTGTTACCATTGTTGGAGGTTCATGTCTTAACCAATCTCAGTGACTTGCCTGATTGGGCTTGATCTGGGATTTCTGGTTGGCTTACCTCTCCCTTCCGCTTGTGGCTCTGCTACGTCTAGACATGCATCTCTGGCTGGTGGTGAAGAGTTCTTGGGTCACTCGTTATTGGCTTGATTGGTTGTGAGGGAGTCTGAATCTTGCCTGTGTGGTTTATCCTATGGGCAGGGTTTGGCCCCAGGCTCTGTGTCATTTTCTTCAGTTTTCTTCCTATTGGTGCTGCTAGGACTGCCAGGTGCAGGCGCCACAGGCTCTTTGATGCCATCTGGTTCACTAGTTTCCTCTTCAGGCTTTTTGGTTCTGCTGTTTGGCACCTTCCTCCTTTGGCTTTCAATTTTTTTGTGGATGCCTCTGTTTTGGGTTAGGGTTTTGTGATCAGTATTTATCAGGCTGCTCAGGGCCTAAGGTTGGACAGAAAGATAATACAGTGGTACCTCGCATAACGAATTTAATCCGTTCCATGTTCGTCATGTGAAACGGACGTCATACAAAACGAGTGTCCCCCATATAACCAGTGTGATGCACTGTGTTTATTGTGAAATTCCCCCAGTGTGCATGACATCAAATGTTCCCCAAAATATTTTTCTTTGCAAAATGATAAATTACCGTCCCTGAACATGTCTATGTAAAAATAATTACCAAATTCCATTTACTTTGGCTGTGAGGGTGTGGACAAGGTGCGCTGTGACGTCATCAGGGCCTGGTCGCTCGTGTGTGAAGCTCCCAGACACGGTCGCGCAGGCCATTCAAGCACCGCGTGTTGCCACAAATATATTTTCAAATATTTTTTCTAGGCATTTCCAATGCGGTTTTATTTGTTTCTTTTATCGTATATGATGCATATTTGTGACCTTTACAATATGTATACAGTAGAATGTTCATAATGTTCCATGAAACTGTGATACATGTGTCAGTAATGTGTCCACAATAAATGTTTATTGTCACAATATTTCGTGGTAAAAATTCACTAAAATTACAATATGTACAGTT
The DNA here is from genome assembly GCF_040958095.1 of Procambarus clarkii. Classification (NCBI taxonomy): domain Eukaryota; kingdom Metazoa; phylum Arthropoda; class Malacostraca; order Decapoda; family Cambaridae; genus Procambarus; species Procambarus clarkii. The sequence goes on from NC_091181.1 coordinate 27,860,109, forward strand.
TCACATACTATTTACACAATAATACACTGTATTACACACTCAGTACTTTGGAGGTGCGTAATAGTCAATGAAGTAGTCCATGGTACACAGCGCGACTTTGCTCTCCTTGCACCAGCTACAGATAGATTTTCGTTTCCTGTTTCATCGTTCTGTGTGCTTGCAAATAACGCACTCGCGTGCACCCTTGGCTTTAGTACTTGTAGGTGGTATGTAGCCAAGCTTGTAAAGCATATGGTAGTATTGAAACGATTATAGGAAAAGCTCAATTTGTAAGGTAGTCTTGAAAAGATCGCTTTGTAAGGTCCCACACAGGAAGAGATTCAGCTAGCCTCAAAGAGTGTCCATCAGTCAGGAAGAGATTCAGGTATTCTTGAAAATATCAATGAACAACACCACCATGGAAGCTGCTAACACTGTTCATCTATGCTACTTGTATCAGATGCATCATCACTGAACGCAGAAAACGATTCATCTATGTATCATCTATATAATTCGAGATGGCAAGGGTGGGGCTCAGAGCTACAACTGGATACGCTCGCTGTATCATCCTCATAGGTGCTGTACCACTGGCATCCAACCGTTGTGTTAAGCCCTTATTGCACCTAGCTTCACCAATGTTATGACCCTTATGTTCTTCAAACAATAGGGTCTGAATTGCACCGACTGTGCGCAGTCTTTCAACACCGTGTGGGACAGGTGTTTGAGAGCCAGAGGCACGTGTGCCACAAATGGTTGCTCACACACTACTAACCCAGCTAGCAGTCCTTGTCTTTCATATTCGTTATAGCATATTGTTCGTTCAGTGTTTGTTGGGTAGGCTGCTCCATTATGACAATCTTTCTTTGTTTCAAATGTGTTCCATTTGTTTTGTATTTGTCACTTATGTCTCAATAATGGAGCAGCCTACCCGACAAACACTGAACGAACCTTTATGGCATTTGTCCATTTTTCAAATTGTTTCAACAGTTCTTTTATTTTTCGTTTTTTTTTTTATTTAAGAAACATGGAGCAGCCGACCTGTAGACGACCGAACGAACCTTTTTGACATTTGTACTGGTTTTCAAAAATCTTCATTTTGTTTTATTATTTACGTTTTTTATATGTAAGAAACATGGAGCAGCCTACCTGCCGACCACCGAACGAACATTTTGCTATAAGACAAATGAAAAATAAATATTGAACACATTTGAAGAAAGGAAAATGTCATAATGGTTTATTCAGTGTATGTAAGGTAGGATTCTCCATTATTGAGACGTAAATGACAAATACAAAACAAATGGAACACATTTGAAACAAAGAAAGATTGTTATAATGGAGCAGCCTACCTGCCGAACACCGAATGAACCTTTTTGACATTTGTTGTATATCAGACATTTCATTTCTTTTTTCCTACAAAAACGTCAATGCTTTGCAACATCTCAGCAGTCACCCTTTTATATCCCAGCATCATTAGCATCTTTAAACAAGAACAACATAATTTATGTGCATTGTCGGAGGCGTCTAAGAATGTGCAAGAAGCAGCGCGACCCCACCATGTGGTGTTGACGTTACTCAAACCAGCGTTCGTCATACGGGACGATTTGACGCCGATCGGGCCGTTCGTTACCCAAAATGTTCATCTTTTGGGGCGATCGTTATGCGAGGTACCACTGTATATGTATGTGGACTGTATTTGTTACTATTTTTACTAAATGTATTAGAACTCCTGATGGAAATAAATAAATGAAATGTTCTTGTATTGAATTCATTATATAATGTACTCTATAATTTAAATATATAAATATAGATTAAAATACTGTAAAGAGATGGCCCTATTGTAAGACACTGTGTAAAACTGAGAAATGTTTTTTTTGATGATATAAGGAAAAAGTAAAAGATTGTTACTTTTTATTACCTATTAGTGTATGATTCATTTATCAAATTTACTTGTAATTTTTTTTTTTAAATACTAATCTGTTTTTGTTTTAATGCACATTAATATAATTTGATTCCACAGCAAACATGTGAAAGTAGCCGTTACTTACAAAATGAATTGGAGTCTCTTGAGAGAGAGCAACACCAGATTGATGAACAAGCTGCCAAACTTGAGAAAAGACTAAGAAAAATCATGGAACTCAGTAAGTATTCAGTCTCCTGTTCTGCATTAATAGACAATATATTTAAGGATATTTTAGCAATATAACATATACTGTAGTTAGTTGCACAACTAATTTGTCGACTCTTGTACAAAACAAAAAATTATGGTTCTGGACCCTTTCAGTGCATCTGATTTTCATTGCAAATGATCTTCACTATTTTGTCACATTTATTATGTTTTATTAATTAAACAATAGCACAAATATTTGAGAAAATTTGAACATGCGCGTGCACACACGTTTCATAAGAAACAGGCTTTGAATGTAGATGAAATGCTCTTTTCATTGCAAGCCACTGCCTTTGGCAGTGTCCTGCCCTTCTCTGGACAGGACTAGATGCTATGTTGAAACCACCACATTAAGGGGTCATTGACTTCTTCACAGTCAAGTAAATGCTCTGCAGTGTGGTCGCAATGGGCAAGATGAAAGTCAGGAACAAAGTCCCAGATAGCCCGGGTGCTACCAGAAACAAACCAAGCAATGTAACTGCAAGTCGTCACAAAGCTGAACCCCACAAAGGCCCATGAGGAAAACTTAAAGCAGGAGAACCTGTAGTGCTAACAGAACATGGAGCATGCAGAAGCAACCCCATGCCAATGAAGAAAAATAACATGTAATTGAAGTTCAGGTGACCCCAACTCAGCAGAAACTTCAAAAAACAATAGAACATCCATTATTACTAGAATCAGAGGATGACAACCAGCCAGATGACACAATGCATGAATGCAAAGGGAGTAGGGAGGTGAACAAGCAATCCAAACCAATCCCTGGCAGTGACAGCATGGCAAGGCCAAAAACTGGTATGTCAGAGAAAGGAACACAAACCTGAAAGGACCCCACGTGTGGAGGAAAAAAAAAGTGAGCCAGCAGGCAAGATCAACGAGTGGGAGTGCAAAGTAACCAATCATCAGGGTAAGCCAGGACAAAGATTTCCAGAAGCTGAAGCTCTCAAGGAATCCCACAGATCAGTTTGGGAAATGCCCTGGGCATCAAATAAAATGGAAAGAAAAGATAAAAAAAATTGGATGTAATGTGTTCCACTTGGAACCTGGCAAACCCTGTACAGTACCAAGGATGAATAAGAAAATACCAGAATGCATCCTTAGGGCCCATGGAAAAAATAAAAGAATGGTGCTAAACCAGCACGTCATCCTAATGTTTCCCAAAGGTCAATTTAAAGTGTCCTCTCCTAACCTATCAGAGGACCCAAAATAGAAAACAGGACAATACGTCACTTTCGCGAGCTGCTTCCATTTTCTACTACGACAATTTTTGGCCTTAGGTAACGCATATGAGCGAAAAGCGACATTCTTTGTTAGAGGACTAGTTGGCTAAACCACCTGACAAACCAAGGAAAAGGGTAAGTGGACCACAAAAACATAATGAGTGTGCAAGTAGAAAACATATCTACAACCCGAGGAAACAAAATCATGGATGGAGGAAAGGGAAACCAGATATTTCCCTAAAAAATCTCTGCAGACCAGGTCCTGTTCCATTCCACCAAGGAAGAGGAGTCTTCCATGGAAATCGATCCCTTGTTCATCCCAGAAAACAGGGCAGAAGGGAAAGACAAAGAATCTGCCAAATTGGCCACTTTCACCCCCCTCCCCCCTTGGGCTGAGAAAATATATCTCCAAGTATATCAGGGAAACAAGGGTCTCGGATTGGACTCCATGTTCCCAAGCACAACCCTTATGGGGACAGTCCCTGGAAGTTCAGTCTTGAGAGAAAGAAACCTCACAGACACTTGGTTGACCAAAAACAAGGTTTTTTGAAGCTGTAACCAGAAAAAAAAAGGTAGAAGAGAAGCTGGGGGGCAGCCTCACAAACCCCAAGACCTCCAGCCAAACTAGAAGGAGCGAGAAATCTTACATTGTGGTGAGGACAAATGAGGCAAACCTTGTCTCATAACAACAAATGAGGATGCTCAGGCACTTCTTCAGCTAATGAAAGGAACATAACTACTGTATTGAGACATATTTGCCAGTGACTAATGGTTGTAATTAAGCTTCCTTGAGTGCACTTTTATCACTTCATACACAACCTCTCTTTCATCTTGGCACCACTCAAATTGTATGATTTTCAAACTTTGTTCATAGAGTTTGTTCATGTATCATCAGCCTTTAATAGCATCTTATTGTACATATATTATCTTGACTATGACATAATAGGAGTGTGTGATGCAGGTACTCGAAGTGAGGACGAGGAGCGACTGATGCAGCAGTGGTTCACACTGGTCAATAAGAAGAATGCTCTCATACGACGGCAGATGCAGCTCAACATTCTGTGAGTACAGTAATGCCCTCTACTACTTTGTTCTCTTGCTCTTATGCTATTGTGCTCATGTATTTACATGTATGAATGACTCGCTGAGTAACTGCATCACATGTACTGGACTAGGTTAGTGTATCCCTACTTGGTGAGTGTTGTACATTTTGTTTGTCATTATGAAGCACAATATGTGAAGTGCATAAGATTATAATTTCAATGTAAATTTTACCAATATTAGATGTTGAACATTTTTTATTGATGGCTTCTTTTTAGTTCACTTAAAAAACAATATATACCCTCAAGTGATGCCATTCAACAGAAAACATATCCAAGCATTACAATAGTGCATTACAACATAGTGACATGGCCCACAGGAAGGTGGTTCTGGCCGCCGTCGACAGAGCAGTATTGACAAATTGTTTGTGCCAATCCAGCCTGTAAAAGGCTTTCGCTTATAGATGGAGGGATCTGTGTACTATGGGTACATTTCTAGGGTTGTTTAATAGACAAGTACAGTACAGTATTCTGCATGTTTTTATGGACTAGACCTACGTCATGTTGCTAACTCCAGATGCAGTACAGCACTTATGAGTTGACCCAATTTTCATCTAGAGTCTGCACCATCGACTGAGTTACATAGTAAAGTATGTCTACCAAATTTTTTTTTTTGTAATCCATACAAGTTTTTACCACAAGCTGGTGGAGCTTTAATAATACACTAATATTAACTAAACAGAAATTAAACACTAATACTGCCTATTGGGTGAGATTTGAGCTGATGATTGCAGGGATGCTTGACTAGTACATCATTCTACAAACTGTATTTTCAGTACTGAAATTAATGCATCTCATTGTGCTTCTAACCCTCCATGGGTACTGTCTTGTGGTGGTTAGGCTTGAGCACTATGCTAATCTAGAGGGCAGTTAGGTATTCCTTATGAAGCCATTCTTCTTTCCAAAGGGGTAAAAACCTGACTGTGTATGCTCAATTTTAGATTACTTTTGACCATTGTTAATCACACTCCTTAGAATACCGATTATGGCCCTTTTCTTATTTTTCCGTTAGATATTGCCTCCTCCTGCAGTGATAGTATCAGCACACTAGTCAAATGTGACAGTTACTGTCACAATTACCTCTTGGAATCTTTTTAACAGTAAAACCTTATGCTCACCTTGTCAGCGGTGTGAAAGCTGAGAGTAGATTGTAATATCAATCTTGTTTATTAAATCAGGCAAAAATATTAACACTATATTTTGACCACAAACATAGACTAAATATTATAGTTTTGATCACTGAGATGAAATTGTGAATTCTTGTGATTTGAAATTAAACATTGAACTGATTCAATCTGTTAGCACTTCTGTCACTATCCAACAATGCATTTTAGAATGTAAGCTACTGAAGTACAGTTTAAAGAGCAGACAGACAGTCTTGTTAATATTTTACAGATTAATAATACTCCAGTAAAAATTAAAAAAAAAGTTATTCTCCATTATATGGACAATCATTCCTTCACCTGGGCTCTAGGAGACTCGAACTGTGGACCCCACACGTGTAAGGCGTCTCTCTCTCTCTCTCTCTCTCTAAGACTCTATCGACCAAAGGGAAGGAAACTCTCAAGAGAAAGCCCAGGTTACATATCTTTTGAGAACATTGTGTTAGAGATTTAATTCTTGTGCTTGGGTACTGTGTTAGAGATTTAATTCTTGTGCTCAGGAGTACCCAGAGAATACGCTCAAATCCTCCTGGTGGCTCCTATTGATTATTTCAGTGAAAGGTAATGATAGTGGTGGTGAAGGGAAGGTAGTGGTGGTGAGGGGAAGGTAGTGGTGGTGGTAGTGAGGGGAGGGGAAGGTAGTGATAGTGAAGGGAATGGAAGGTAGTGATAGTGAAGGGAGGGGAAGGTAGTGGTAGTGAGGGGAGGGGAAGGTAGTGGTAGTGAGGGGAGGGGAAGGTAGTGGTAGTGAGGGGAGGGGAAGGTAGTGGTAGTGAGGGGAGGGGAAGGTAGTGGTAGTGAGGGGAGGGGAAGGTAGTGGTAGTGAGGGGAGGGGAAGGTAGTGGTAGTGAGGGGAGGGGAAGGTAGTGGTAGTGAGGGGAGGGGAAGGTAGTGGTAGTGAAGGGAATGGAAGGTAGTGGTAGTGAGGGGAGGGGAAGGTAGTGGTAGTGAGGGGAGGGGAAGGTAGTGGTAGTGAAGGGAGGGGAAGGTAGTGGTAGTGAGGGGAGGGAAAGGCAGTGGTAGTGAGGGGGGGGGAGGTAGCAGAAGTGAGGGGGGAGTGGAGGTAGCGGAAGTGAGGGGGGGAAGGTAGCAGAAGCGAGGGGGGGAAGGTTGCAGAAGTGAAGGGGGGGGGAGGTAGCAGAAGTAAGGGGAGGGGAAGGTAGCAGAAGTGGGGGGGGAAAAGGTAGCAGAAGTGAGTGGGGGGGGGGGGAAGGTAGAGGAAGGGAGGGGGAAGGTAGCGGAAGTAAGGTAGTAGAAATGAGGGGGTGGAAGGTAGTGGAAGTGAGGTGGGAGGGGGGGGAAGTAACAGAAGTGAGGGAGGGGGGAAGGTAGCGGAAGTGAGGGGGAAGAAGGTAGCGGAAGTGAGGGGGGGGGAGGTAGCGGTAGTGAGGGGGGGGGAGGTAGTTGTGGTTGGGAGCATGGAAGGTATTGGTAATGAGGAGGGGTGGGGGGAAATTCAGAATTTCTAATTGAAGCAAAAACTCTAAATGTGGTGATTGTCCTTTTATATAAATCATCAGATGCAAATCTTCAGCAGCTTAAAGACCTGCTAATGAAAATAGAATACTGCTTAGAAACACACACACATTATCTTGCTTGGCGATTTCAACTTGTGGCACCTAAAATGGAAAACCAATGTGGCAAATACAGTTATACCATAGAGAATACCAGGAAGCATTTTAAATAAAATCACACACAAATGACCTCTTTTCAAATGTGTATAGATTTGCCTTAAACCAGCAAATAGTAGAAGCAAGTAGATTGTTTAGAAAACACCCTAGACCTTTTTTTTTTATAAACAATGATGAACTGATTTAGGGACATGATGATTACAAATACTGTACATGTTACTCAGATCACAACCTAATCAAGGCTTAGGCAAACATGGGCAATTGACCTGTTGCCAGTCTCAAATTGAAGAGGAGGAGAATTCATCAAATTCAATTTTAATAGCAAACTGATTAACTGGGAACAAATAAATAAAGATCTTGCAGAAATTTGCAAGTAAGAACAGCTAGATAATTCAAACCTAGACCAATGGTTTTGAAAACTAGGCTCAGTAGCACTAGAAATATGTGTAATCTGCATACCACTAAGAAAAAGAGAAAAAAATGCAAACTGGAATGAGAACGGCACTCCCTCAATAGGTGAAGAAGATAGGTTGTAGAACAACTCAAATGTTCCACTCTATACCAAGAACAAGAAGCAAGACTGAGGCCTTCCATGTTGAAGAAAGAGAAATAGAAACAATCGAGCTAAAGTTATAAGAATTATATAAAGTCCTCCAGTCTAGCCTGGGCTAGACTGGAGGCTATCCGTGAAATAGAAAGAAATCCAAAATACTTTTTCTTCTATGCCAAATCTGGAACAAAAACTACATCTAGCATTAGGCCCTTGCTCAAGGGTGATGGAACTTTCACAGATGACAATAAAGAAATGAGTGAAATACTGAAGCTACAGTATGATTGTTTTCAGTGAACCTCTAAACACATTGAAGATTAATGATCCAAATGATTTATTTATGAATGTTATACCAACATTAAAGGGAAGGGACCTATCAGGAGAAGATACCAAGCCATCACAATTATATTGCACTTGGATGGGATCAGGATAAGGATTTGGGATGGGATGGAGGGAAGGGATGGTGCCCAACAACTTGGACAGTTGGGGATTGAATGCCGACCTGCATGAAGCCAGACCATTGCTCTACCAGCAATGGTAGCCCAAGCAATGGTAAGCCCAAGTGGTAGGGCTTATCAGCATTGAATCATATATGAGATGTCACCCTGACCTCACTGTACTTTGCATGGGCATGCTGTCTATGGCTTCTTCAATCTGAACCAGGCCTGAATTTCTTGAATTCTATATTCATCAAGAATTAAAAAAAAAAAAATACAGGCCCCAAACATCTTTCGGAGAGGGAGTTTAAGACACTAATGCTCTATAGGCTACCTTGAGGCTACCTTGAGGTGCTTCCGGGGCTTAGTGTCCCCGTGGCCCGGTCGTCGACCAGGCCTCCTGGTTGCTGGACTGATCAACCAGGCTGTTAGACGCGGCTGCTCGCAGCCTGACGTATGAGTCACAGCCTGGTATCCTTTGGAGGTGCTTATCCAGTTCTCTCTTGAACACTGTGAGGGGTTTGCCAGTTATGCCCCTTATGTGCAGTGGAAGCGTGTTGAACAGTCTCGGGCCTCTGATGTTGATAGAGTTCTCTCTCAGAGTACCTGTTGCGGAATATAGGAGTGGAATATTTTACACAGTTATATCCCCATTCAAAGCTGGAGAAATTGCAGACCTGGAGAACGTGCAGAGGTCTTTCGCTGCCCAAATCCGTTCAATACACATCAAAATTATTGGGACCACTTAAAAATGTTAAACCTGAAAATACAACTGTATTTTCCAGAGTGCAAGCGAGAGAGAGATACATAATTATTTACACTTGGAAATATTAGCGTGACTTTCCAAATCTGCACATCGAAATAATGTAACATGCTGAGAGAGAACTCTATCAGTTTTGATTTTTTATTAGTTTTTTATTTATATAGAAGAGTTCTTACATTCTTTTAAAGCCACTAGCATGCATAGTGTTTCAGGCAGGTCCTTAATTCTAATTTTCAACAGAATATAACCCGCCAAATCGTTTAACAACCATGTACCCATTCACTGCTGGGTGAACAGAGGCTACAGTTAAGGATTGGTGCCCAGTCAGTCCTCCTCGGCCAGGATACGAACCCAGGTCAAAGCTCTTGTGAAGCACCGGGCGAGTGCTTTACCACTGTGCCATGGTGGGCATCAAGAGTCCCATGCTTTTCAACACTCCCTCTATACATAAATGGGCGTAACTGGTCGACCTCTCATGGAGTTAAAAAAAAAAAACTTGATAAACCAACCCATTCTATTACAAATAATGCTGCTTTCCGCTCATATGTGCTACACTCAAATATTGACGTACTAGAAAATGGAAATTTATTTTACAAATTAAATGGACCCAAAATAGCAAGTTTTGGGTCCTCTGGTAGGTTAGGAGAGCAGCAAGTTCTCCTAAAGTTTCAAAACATTATGAAAACTGTTAATTTAAAGTGCCCTTTCCTAACCTAACAAACTAAGCCAGAGGACCCAAAACAGAAAACTGAACAGTACGCCACTTTTGTGAGCTTCCATTTTATAGTACGACAATTTTTAAGCCTAAGTGCACATACGAGCGAAAAGTGACGTTATTTGTAAGAGAACGGGTTGTATCAACACCTCCAAAGGATACCTGATCAACCAGACTGTGATTTTCATATGTCAGGTTGTGAACAGCTGTGTCCAACAGCCTAGTTCAACAGACCACCAACCAGGAGTCGTGGTCAGAGACCGGGCTGCAGGGACATTGATCCTTGAAACCTACAACAGGTAGGTAGGGGAGGTGGTTAGAGGGAGTAAAAGGGGGGGGGGGGAAGACAGCAAAAGTGGGCCCAGAGGCACCCAGTGTAGCCAAGCCTGTTGTTGAACAATTCAGTGAACATTCGTTCATTTTTCCTGCTGTGGCGCTTTGCACAAATAACTGTTCAGGTTTAATTGATTAACTTTTATGGCTTCGCGTAATTGATTGACTTTTTATGTTGGCTGTTAATTGATTGTCATTTAATCCACAAGAGATTACCAATACTTGATTGAATTCGTATACTGTTGCATGTTGGGCAAGATAAAAGGTTGCTGCAGTAAGCTTATTCACCAGTGATAAAAGCTTCAATTTGATAAAACTAGGATGTTCAATACGAAGAGATTGCGCCAAAATCTTTTTTGTGATCTCCCACCTCGACACTACCGCGTCTATCGTCCACAGTGAAATTGGTGTTGGTTCCCCACGCCCTCAGGCCAAGCACGGAGCGCTGCCATGGAAAAAATATACTGTATATATAATTTGTTTATTCTCGCAGATGCTGGGCATTGATCAGGTGGGCATATAAATTTACAAAATGCTTATACAGATGCACTTCCTCTAGCGTAAGATATAATTATGTAAACACGATATAGATCTGCAAATCAATACTGTTTAATGAATTACCGTGTTCAGTATTTTCGACTTGCCCAACACGCTAGGCTTACCTTGGGTTGGGGGCCGTCACTAGTGTGTGTGTTCTGTCATTTAATTGTACGTCAACTCTCAAGTATTCTCCAGTGAACTCCCTTTTTACATATAAAAAGTGTTTGATGTTCAATATTAGTTGTTGGCGTTGTAAAGTCTTCGTGATTTGAGGTTCATGGATGAGTGGATATCAGTATTTTCCTTGTCATTCACGATAAACTGAGGTGGTAAGCTGCGGTGTTAGTACAACGTGGTGAGATATGGTGCACTGGTGTGATTGATTAATGATTGATGAAGATTAAGCCACCCAAAAGGTGGCACGGGCATGAATAGCCCGTAAGTGGTGGCGCTTTTGAGCCATTACCAGTATCAATAGATGATACTGGAGATCTGTGGAGGTGCGACTGCACCCTGCGTGACGGGAGACTGGTGTGGTGTGCCCCTTACCTATTAATGACCGAGGGGAGGTGAGGTTCTAGCTCCCCGTGCCCCGCCTGCTATCCATGTTGCACTCTGGTATGGTGAGGTAGACCCATCTCGTCCCCACACACCCGGTGCTCCAGTTTCTGTTCCCCCACACCTGTAGCACTGGCTGCTGCTCTCCACACCTGTAGCACTGGCTGTTGAAGCCCTCCTCGCCTGTAATACTGGCTGCTGATGCCCTCCACACCTGTAGCACTGGCTGCTGCTGCGCTCCACACCTGTAACAAAGGCTGCTGCTGCCCTCCACACCTGTATCATTGGCTGTTGTTGCCCTCCACACCTGTAGTACTGGATGCTGCTACTCTCCACACCTGTAGTAGTGGGTACTGCTGCTCTCCACACCTGTAGTAGTGGGTACTGCTGCTCTCCACACCTATAGTACTGGCTGCTGCTGCTCTCCACACCCGTAGCACTAAATGCTGCTGCTGCTCTCCACACCTGTAGCACTGGGGTGCCGGTTGGGCCACACACCTGTAGCACTGGGGTGCCGGTTGGGCCACACACCTGTAGCACTGGGGTGCCGGTTGGGCCACACACCTGTAGCACTGGGGTGCCGGTTGGGACCACAGAGCCCTGATGCCCCCCCCCCCCCATGCCCCATGCCACTTAGTGCGTTGCCAGTTCCCGCCGCCCCGCCCCGCCAGGTCTGCCATTGGCCGCCGCCGCCGCCGTCAACGGCCGTCACAGCGATCACCTTCCGCCTCTGCTTCCCAACTTCCTATAAAACAATCAACGGTCTGACTCTCCGTGGCCTGGACGTTACCCACTTGACTACCCACAAGGAAGGTGGGGAGGGAGTGGTAGGGAGGCGGAATGGTGGAACATAATTTTTTTTTTGTAAATATCGATGTTAACATTCCTGTAAGGTTAAGACATGTTGAGTGGGCGTTGGGGTGGGTACGGCGGGCATCAGAAGGGACATGCCCCTGGGGGCAGCAGGTACCGCCGCGCCTCGCGACATTCTTCTTCACAGCTTCCTGACCGACACGTCAGCGCCCGCCTTCCCGGGCCCCCGTGATG
>NC_091181.1:27877305-27917305 GCF_040958095.1 Procambarus clarkii
TCAAGCATAAGGTTCCATGTGTGTAGTCAAGCACAAGGTTCCATGTGTGTAGTCAAGCACAAGGTTCCATGTGTGTAGTCAAGCACAAGGTTCCATGTGTGTAGTCAAGCACAAGACCAAGTTAATGAAAGCTCAGAGGTATGCCACCAGACAAGTCCAAGAACTGAGTTATGAGGAAAGTCTACGTGAATTGAATCTCACGTCGCTGGAATATAGAAGTGTTAGAGGAGACATGTTTCTTCTTATATGGCTGTGTAGTAATTTAGGTTGCTTTTTCGCTTTGATCGCAATATCGTTCTCATAATTTCTTTCCTATGCTCTTCTTATGTTAATGTAATCGTTCCTAACTCTGTTGCATCTGATTCTGTTGTCCCTGTCTTTTGTACTTCCTCCACTCCCTCCTGCTTCTCATTTTTGCTTCCTGACACTGTCTATTAAACCATGGGTTATTATATTCCCTCTTACTTTTTTTCCTTTACTGTTGGTATAAATCTCTCTCCGACCTTCTGGCATTTCCGTATGACTAAGTCCATCATATCTTGGACTGTCTTTCCTCTAATTTCTTCCTCCCACTGCACTTCTCCCATATAGTCCCTTATCCTCCTATAGTCCCCTTTCCTGTAGTCAACTCTCCTTTCCCAGACCTCTTGTCCCATGATCACAAGTTTGAATTCCATCATGTAGTCCAAGACTAGGACACAATGGTCACTGGCCCCTAGAGGTAATTCATGCTCCAAATTCTCGATGTCTTCTACGTTCTGAGTGAAAATCAGGTCTAACAGGCTCGGTGCATTTCCTCCTCTTTTCCTTGTGTCTTCCTTCACATGTTGTGTTAGGAAATTCCTGTCTGTAACATCTACTTACATTTCTCCCCACGTTTTTTCCCCTCCATTGGGATTCCTTCATTCCCAATTGATCTCTCCATGATTTAGGTCCCCCATGATCAGCAGCTTCGCTCTCATTCTGTGAGCTAATGTTGTTGCCTTCTGCAGGGCATCTGTGCATGCCTTGTTGTTGTCGTCATACTCCTGTCTGGGTCTTCTACTGTTTGGAGGGGGATTGTAGATTACCAAGATCACAATCTTCCTCCCATCTGCTGTCAGAGTTCCATGTATGGAGCTTGTGCTCTCATTGGTGTGTGTGTGTGTGTGTGTGTGTGTGTGTGTGTGTGTACTCACCTAATTGTGCTTGCGGGGGTTGAGCTCTGGCTCTTTGGTCCCGCCTCTCAACCGTCAATCAACAGGTGTACAGGTTCCTGAGCCTGCTGGGCTCTATCATACCTACACATGAAACTGTGTATGGAGTCAGCCTCCACCACATCACTTACTAATGCATTCCATTTGTCAACCACTCTGACACTAAAAAAGTTCTATCTAATATCTCTCTATCTATGTGCGTGTGTGTGCAAGAGAGAAATATATGTTGTGGATATAATAGAGGAAAATAGATTGGTTAGAAAGGCGGGGTCCAAGAGCTAATAGGTCGATTCTGCAGACACACACACAGTAAATAGACACACACACACACGCCTGCTAGTCACCGGCTGGTGTGATCTTTCTGGTAAATAGATTAACAAGTTGACAGTTACCAGTTGGGGTTGAGGGTGGAGGGGGGGGGGATTTAGAGGGCTTGAGGAAAACAGGGGGGGGGGGGGGGAATAGGGACAGGAGAGCAGAGGGATTAGAGGAGGATAGGAGGCAGAGAGGAAGGAGTAGAGGGCTAGTGGGTAGATGTTGGTGAGGTGGCCCTCAAGGGGATGATGACGGAAGATTAGTGTTGGGCCTCATGTTTACACAGTTTTGTACTCGGGCCTCTATTATTATTTTTTTTTTGGGGGGGGGGGATACAGGTGAAGAAATGTGTAACATTGTGCGAGTTGTTATAGCAGGCGGACTGTCCACTCTGCTGACACGGTGTGTGTGTGTGTGTGTGTGTGTGTGTGTGTGTGTGTGTGTGTGTGTGTGTGTGTGTGTGTGTGTGTGTGTGTGTTTACTATTTGTGTCTGCAGAATCGAACTATTAGCTCTTAGAGCCCGCCGTTCTAACCAATCTATTTTTCCTCTATTATATCTGTTTCTTACATCTCTCTCTAACACAAGCGCGCACACACATGTGCGTGTGTGTACACGGAAATAGCAAGACACTAGAGAGCAGGGAAAGATACCAGAGTGCCAGGAATGAATACTTCAGGGTGAGAAGAGAGGCAGGAAGGACAATACGAAATGATATAGCAAGCAAGGCAAAGACTCAATCTAAATTGCTGCACAGCCACATCAGGAGAAAATCAGTAGTGCAGGTAATGAAACTGAGGATAGCGGCAAACAGATTCACTACAAATGACAAGGAAGTGTGCGAAGAACTTAATAAGAAATTCTAGGAGGTCTTCACATCAGAGCAAGACGTTCCAGAGATAAGAGAGGGAATATCTTATCAGGCACCATTAGAGGAGTTTCTGATTATCAGTGGGGATGTGAGGAAGCATCTGCTAGAGCCGGCTGTGACAAAGGCTATAGGTCCGGATGGAATCTCACCATGGATGCTAAAGGAAGGAGCAGAAGCACTGTGCCTGCCACTCTCCATGGTGTGTAACAGATCACTAGTAACAGGTGAACTGCCAACAATTTGGAAGATGGTGAATGGCTAGAATAGTAGAAAGATAGAAAGTTGCGGCCACCATCCATTCAAGCTAGTCAATTATAAGACAAAGAATGGAACTTGTCTACACAATATTATCTGGTGTTATCACATATCATATGTAAACATGGAAATCATATAGACCAGAATCTTTAAGACATAAAAGTTCAGAGTGCTCTTCACTCTAGCTTTCCCTATACAAGATCTTGGGGGTCACAATTAAAAGCAATTTAAAAAGTGAGTTAATCAATTGAATATACAATGGCAAATATATAATTTGCCATTGTATATTCATAATATACAATGGCAAATTGTATATTATGATTTTCAATCATCAAATTGAATTGATTTTCAATCATCAAATTGATACAATCATTAAATTGTATATGATGATTGTATATTATGAGAGTTGTAAAACTCTCTCATAATTCAACCATATCACCTGATATTCGAATGTCGACATTAATACACAATGTGAGTCACCACACACAAAATTTAGAACAACAACGGCCGACTGCCCCCTGGACATCACACAACCCTGAAGATGGAAAACACACTATATGACAACCTCACACTTCACTCACCAAGGTCTCTTAAACTAAGTTTTGTGTGGAGAGAGGAGTGTAGTACGGCTGACAGTCCCCCACCTGGCCTGGGACGGCCTAGTCTGACTGCTGGAACCTCTCTCTACGAGCGTCTGACTATCGCTGTCCTGCTCAAATGTACAGTTCCACAGGTATATATGGGGGAACCGGGAGCTAAGGTCCACCTACCAGGAGATAGCTTCTGGCTATCTACCTACCACCTAGACAGCGGCTTGTCTGATGGAAACAATACAAGACTTTCACACACAGAGATCACACTAACGTGATGCATCAAATGAACACATCCACAAGGGCCGTGACGAGGATTCGAACAGTGTCTGGGATGCTCCCGGACGCAGGTTCGAATCCTCGTCACGGCCCTTGTGGATTTGTAACACAAGACTACATCTGCAATTGACAGCTTAGCAGAAGCGAGGTCACCTCACACGACCTGACCCCTACTCAACCTGTGAACATTAAATCATGAAAGGTGTCACTTTTGGATTGCTACGGGGCGACTGGCGACACCAATATCCTGTATGAGTTAACTCTCATTTTGTGTAAAATATTAAACAAAACACATTTATAGTGTTACATTACTGCTGTCCACCATTGCCATTATCTTGTTCTTCGTCCTCTTGGATCATCTTGATTCTCGTCTTTATTTGTTTCAAAGTTGTCTGACACACAACATCGATAAGAGTTTTTTTCCGTGGCTCTCTTCGCTATCTCATCAACTGCCTCATTCAACAATATTCCCACATGTTGACCAGACCACACACTCAAATTTGAAGGGACGACGACGTTTCGGTCCGTCCTGGACCATTCTCAAGTCGATTGTGACAATCGACTTGACAATCGACTTGACTTGACATTCTCAAGACAATCGACTTGAGAATGGTCCAGGACGGACCGAAACGTCGTCGTCCCTTCAACTTCTAGTGTGTGGTCTGGTCAACATACTTCAGCCACGTTATTGTGACTCATCGCCTGCAGTATTCCCACATGTGAACGGATCCACATAAATCTTACTTTATATCCATTTTTTCCTGATGTCTTGACATTCTCTCTACAATCGATCATACATAAGTCCACACATAAGAGACTAGTGCACAAGACTAGTGCACAAGCTGGAGATGCAGGCAGGAGTGAAAGGT
Organism: Procambarus clarkii; assembly: GCF_040958095.1. Lineage (NCBI taxonomy): Eukaryota > Metazoa > Arthropoda > Malacostraca > Decapoda > Cambaridae > Procambarus > Procambarus clarkii. The sequence goes on from NC_091181.1 coordinate 27,881,680, forward strand.
AAGGTACTCCATTGGAATAGGGAGTACCTAAGCAACAGAAGACCGAGTCACTGTGAGGGGTGAGGTTTTAGATTGGTGAGGCGTCACCAGTGGAGTCCCACAGGAATCAGTCCTTGGACCTATACTGTTTCTGATATATGTAAATGATCTTCCAGAGGGAATAGACTTTTTCCTCTCAATGTTTGCTGATGATGCAAAAATTATGAGGAGGGTTAAGTCAGCGGAAGATAGCATGAGGCTACAAGATGACCTAAACAAACTGAATGAATGATCCAGGCTGCTAAAGTTCAACCCGAGTAAATGTAAGGTAATGAAACTAGGCGTAAGAAATAGAAGGCCGGACACTGTATACCGAATGGGAGATGAAGTCCTTCGCAAAACGGGCAGAAAGAAAGATCTAGAAGTTGATATCACGCCAAACCTGTCTCCTGAAGCCCACATCAAAAGAATAACATTAGCCGTGTATGCGAGGCTGGCTAACATCAGAACAGCCTTCAAAAACCTGTGTAAGGAATCTTTCAGAACCTTGTAAGACCAATCCTGGATTATGCGGCCCCAGCATGGAGCCCGTACCTTGTCAAGCACAAGACTAAGCTGGAAAATGTCCAGAGGTATGTCACTAGGCTAGTCCCAGAAATAAGAGGCATGAGTTACAAGGAAAGGCTGCGTGAACTGCACCTCACGTCGCTTGAAGACAGAAGAGCTAGGGGGAGACATGATCACCTCCATACAAAATTCTCAGGGAAATTGACAAGGCGGACAAGGATGGATTATTTAACCCGGGAGGTACACACACAAGGGGACACAGGTGGAAGCTGAGTGCCCAAATGAGCCACAGAGACATTAGAAACAAATTTTTCAGTGTCAGAGTAGTTAGTAAATGAAATGCACTAGGAAGTGATGTGGTGGAGGCTGACTCCATACACAGTTTCAAATGTAGATATGATAGAGCTCGAGAAGCTCAGGAATCTGTACACCAGTAGATTGACGGTTGAGAGGCGGGACCTAAGAGCCGAAGCTCAACCCCCGCTTCGATAAGATTCCTGAGCTTCTCAAGCTCTGTCATATGTACACTTGAAACTGTGTATTAACCTAGTTCACCTAGTTGTGCTTATGGTGGTTGAGCTCTGCTCTTTCGGCCCGCCTCTCAACTGTCAATCAACTGTTTCTACTACTACTATTTTTTTATATAATAATATCGACATGTCCCTCCATGTCAGTTATTTACATGTTCATCATCGGCTCATAGTCTAAAATTAGTCACCAACATTTATTGTATATATATATATATATATATATATATATATATATATATATATATATATATATATATATATATATATATATATATATGTCGTACCTAGTAGCCAGAACGCACTTCTCAGCCTACTATGCACGGCCCGATTTGCCTAATAAGCCAAATTTTCCTGAAATAATATATTCTCTTTAATTTTTTTCTTTGAAATGATAAACCTACCCATTTTATTATGTATGAGGTCAATTTTTTTTTTATTGGAATTAAAATTAACGTAGATATATGACCGAACCTAACCAACCCTACCTAACCTAACCTAACCTATCTTTATAGGTTAGGTTAGGTTAGGTAGCCGAAAAAGTTAGGTTAGGTTAGGTAGTCGAGAAAACATTAATTCATGAAAACTTGGCTTATTAGGCAAATCGGGCCTTGCATAGTAGGCTGAAAAGTGCGTTCTGGCTACTAGGTACGACATATATATATTATATATATATATATATATATATATATATATATATATATATATATATATATATATATATATATATATATAATGTGTTTGACCTCTCAATTAGGTCTCATATGTGGAATTACTGCCGTAGGGGTAGACTTGTTCTTCAGGCTACCTGGGGTCATAACACCTGTCACTTGGTCGTTTACTGACACCTTCCTTCTTATATGGCTGTGTCTGCCTGTCTTTGTGTCGGCCTTTGTCTGTTTGTCTTTGTCTGTTTGTCTTTGTCTGTCTCTGTCTGTCTTTGTCTCTGTCTGTCTGTCTTTGTCTTTGTCTGTCTGTCTTTGTCTGTCTCTGTCTGTCTGTCTTTGTCTGTCTGTCTTTGTCTCTGTCTGTCTTTGTCTGTCTGTCTTTGTCTTTGTCTGTCTCTGTCTCTCTCTCTCTCTGTCTCTCTCTCTCTCTGTCTCTCTCTCTCTGTCTCTCTCTCTCTCTCTCTCTCTCTCTCTCTCTCTCTCTCTCTCTCTCTCTCTCTGTCTCTCTCTCTCTCTCTCTGTCTCTCTCTCTCTCTCTCTCTCTCTCTCTCTCTCTCTCTCTCTCTCTCTCTCTCTCTCTGTCTCTCTCTCTCTGTCTCTCTCTCTCTCTCTCTCTCTCTCTCTCTCTCTCTCTCTCTCTCTCTCTCTCTCTCTCTCTCTCTCTCTCTCTCTCTCTCTCTCTCTCTGTGTGTGTCTCTCTCTCTCTGTGTCTCTCTCTCTCTCTCTGTCTCTCTCTCTGTCTCTCTCTCTATCTGTCTCTCTCTCTCTCTCTGTCTCTCTCTCTCTCTCTCGCGCTCTCTCTCTTTTTCCCTCTCTCCCATACCCCTCTACCTCCCCCCTCCCACCCCCCCTCCCTCCCTCCCTCTCCATCGTGCACGCGCGAGAGAGCTCGCACGCACGCGCACAGTTGGAAAAAATGGCCAATTATTTTTTAGTTGGGGGACACTTTTAATGAATGCTGAGTAAAGCCTTTCATCTTTCCAGCTAAATTTTGGTCTCGTGTATCATAGTGTTGTAACGTTAAGTTTTTGTAATTGTTGTTGTTGTTGTTGTTGTTGTTGTGATTGTGGTTGTTGTGGTTATTTTTGGTTGTTGTAGAAAGGTAAGGAGAAAGCACGAAGCCATTGTTACTATATATATACCACTTGGAAGGGGGGATAAGGATTTGGGATAGGATGGAGGAAAGGAATGTTGGCCAACCGCTTGGACGGTTGTGGAGATGATGGTGGTGGTTGTCGGTGGTGGTGGGTTGTGGTTGTTTTTGGTGGTGGAGTGATGGTTGTTGTTGGTGGTGGTTGGTTGTGGTTGTGGTTGGTGGTGGTATTTGTGGCCTGTCTTACCAAAGAGAGGTATCCCTCTTTTTTTAAGACCGACACCACAGAACACACCAGAAGTGGCCATAATGGACGCCTCATCTCACCTCACTCACTCACTCACTCACTCACTCACTCACTCACTCACTCACTCACTCACTCACTCACTCACTCACTCACTCACCTGTTTCTGCAACTTATGCACCAGCCGGGTATGGCCAGGTACTGTGTCAAAGGCTTTCCGACAGATTACATTTTCTTGGATTGTCGGAGAGCCTTTGACACAGTCCCCCATAAGAGGCTGGTACATAAGCTGGAGACACAGGCAGGAGTAACTGGTAAGGTGCTCCAATGGATAAGGGGGAGTACCTAAGCAATAGGAAGCAGAGAGTTAGAGTGAGGGGTGAGACCTCAGATTGGTGTGAAGTCACCAGTGGAGTCCCATAGGACTCTGTACTCGGACGTATCCTGTTTCTGATACACGTAAATGATCTCCCAGAGGGTATAGACTCATTCCTCTCAATGTTTGCTGACGACGCCAAAATTATGAGAAGGTTTAAGACAGAGGAGGACTGCGTGAGGCTTCAAGAAGACCTGGACAAACTGAAGGAATGGTCCAACAAATGGTTGTTAGTTTAATCCAAGCAAATGTAATGTAATGAAGATAGGTGTTTGGAGCAGGAGGCCAGATACAAGGTATCATTTGGGAGATGAAATAATTCTAGAATCAGAGAGAAAGAGAGACCTGGGGGGTTGATATCACGCCAGACCTGTCCCCTGAAGCCCATATCAAGAGGATAACCTCAGAGACATAAGCCAGGTTGGCCAACATAAGAACGGTCTTTAGAAACTTGTGTAAGGAATCATTCAGAACTTTGCATACCACGTATATCAGACCAATCCTGGAGTATGCAACTCCAGCAAGGAGTCCAAATCTTGTCAAGCGTAAAACTAAATTTGAGAAGATTTACAGGTTTACCACAAGACTAGTGTCCGAACTGAGCTATGAGAAGAGATTACGGGAATTAAACTTCACGTCGCTGGAGGACAGGAAAGTTTGGGGGAGGGGGCATGATCACCACATACAAGATTCTCAAATGAATTGATAAAGTACACAAAGACGTTTATTTAACACAAGGGGCACACGCAATAGTGGATACAGGTGAAAATTTAGTGCCCAAATGAGCCATAAAGACATAAGAAAGATTTTTTTAGTGTTTAGAGTATTTAATAAATGGAATGCATTAGGCAGTGATGTGGTGGAGGCTGACTCCATACACAGTTTCAAGTATAGATATGATGATTCAAGTGAGCCCAGTAGGCTCAGGAACCTGTACACCAGTTGATTGACAGTTGAGAGACGGGACCAAAGAGTCAAAGCTCAACCCCCTCAAGCACAACTAGGTGAGTACACCGTACTGGGTCATGACGGGTCAGTAGTGACCTCTAGCGCGCCACTAGTGACCTCTAGCGCGCCACTAGTGACCTCTAGCGCGCCACTAGTGACCTCTAGCGCGCCACTAGTGACCTCTAGCGCGCCACTAGTGACCTCTAGCGCGCCACTATACAGTATGCCATTAACCAACCGTTGTGAGTGTGCTCTTCTCGTGTGTGTGGTGCGGGGTCCGTGAGGGGTTGAGAGGGGTGCAGGAGCGCCAGCCACCGAACACAAGGATCCTGGTCGCTTGCTATTCAAGCCTCCAGGTACTTATCTTCCAGGCGGACGCTTTGTTTATACTTCTCTAAATGGCGGCAGATTAAGCGCTGCGAATTTGTTTGATACCAACGGTTGATGTTGAGCAAGGGTGCGGGTGTGAGGAGTCAAGGGTGGGGGAGTGTAGGAGGAGGGTGGGAAGAGAGAGAGAGAGGGTTTGCGTGTAGTGTGGCGGGAGATGATGTTATGGCCGCGGAACGTATTCAGAGATAAGCACAACTGGAGAGCTCTCCTCATTAATAATTAATGCATGTGTGAGTGAGGCGGTGATGGTGCGTGGAGGAGAGACAGGCTCACCACTGAGCCACACGACAAAAGTGAGATCAGGTGGAGTGGAGTGATTCAGCGAGGCGCTGACTGGTCATCTCCACATTATCGCCCGTCCGCCCTCGCAACTCCAGATAAATGCGGGGGGATAGATAATGTATTAACCTAGATGTACTTGCTGGGGTTGAGCCTCGGCTCTTGGTCCCGCCCCTCAACTGTCAATCAGATGGGGTACATGTTTCTGACCCTATTGGGCTCTTATCATATCAACTGTGTGTGGGGAAGTCTGCCTCAACCACATCACTTCCTAATGTACCTGCCTATTTTTGCTCGCCTATTTGTGCCTGTAGGATCGAACTCTTCCTCTTGGGCCTCGCCTGTCTAGCTACCTGTTAGAAAGCCTCCTCTCTCTATGCAAGGCCTCGTGACCTATTTCCTTATCATATCTACTTTTAAAATTGTAGAATGGAGTTCTCTCCTGCAACCTCCCCCTCCCCCCTACTTTATTCCATTTTCCCATTATGCTAAAAGAACATGTTCTAACACCAGTTCTCAGTCATGTGATTCTTAGGCTTGCATCTGTATCCCTTGTTTGTTGATATTGTGAACATTTCCTCTTTTTTCTTCTCTTATTCCTCTCTCGTCTTTTCTAGCGTCGTCAGGTCTAGTTCTTTCAGTCTCTTCACACCCATTCTTTGCAATTCTGGGACGAGGTTGTGTGCGCGTGCGTGCGCGCGCCTGTGCCTACGTGTGTGTTTACTATTTGTGTCTGCAAAATCAAGCTATTAGCTCTTGGACCCCACCTCTCTAACCAAACTATTTTTTCTATTATATCTACTACATATATATCATTAATACGCTTGCGCGCGAACACACCCCCAGGAAGCAGCCCGCAGCAGCTGTCTAACTCCCAGGTACCTATTTACTGCTAACAGGAGCATCAGGGTGAAAGAAACTTAAACCATTTGTGTCTGCCTCGGCCGGGAATCGAACCCCCCCACTGCCATTAGGACTACGACCCTCCGAGTGGTTTCCACTGAGCCGCAATGCCCCGAATGTATGTGTGTGTGTGTGTGTGTGTGTGTGTACTCACCTATTTGTCTGTGTGTGTGTGTGTGTGTGTGTGTGTGTGTGTGTGTGTGTGTGTGTGTGTGTGTACTCACCTATATGTACTCACCTATATGTGCTTGCAGGATCGAGCATTGACTCTTGGATCCCGCCTTTCGAGCATCGGTTGTTTACAGCAATGACTCCTGTCCCATTTCCCTATCATACCTGGTTTTAAAATTATGAATAGTATTTGCTTCCACAACCTGTTCCTGAAGTGCATTCCATTTCCCCACTACTCTCACGCTAAAAGAAAACTTCCTTACATCTCTGTGACTCATCTGAGTTTCAAGCTTCCATCCATGTCCTCTCGTTCTGTTACTATTCCGTGTGAACATTTCGTCTATGTCCACTCTGTCAATTCCTCTGAGTATCTTATACGTTCCTATCATGTCCCCCCTCTCCCTTCTTCTTTCTAGTGTCGTAAGGCACAGTTCCCTCAGGCGCTCTTCATACCCCATCCCTCGTAGCTCTGGGACGAGTCTCGTTGCAAACCTCTGAACCTTTTCCAGTTTCATTATATGCTTCTTCAGATGGGGACTCCATGATGAGGCGGCATACTCTAAGACTGGCCTTACGTAGGCAGTGTAAAGCGCCCTAAATGCCTCCTTACTTAGGTTTCTGAATGATGTTCTAACTTTTGCCAGTGTAGAGTACGCTGCTGTCGTTATCCTATTAATATGTGCCTCAGGAGATAGATTAGGTGTTACGTCCACCCCCAGGTCTCTTTCACGCGTCGTTACAGGTAGGCTGTTCCCCTTCATTGTGTACTGTCCCTTTGGTCTCCTATCTCCTAGTCCCATTTCCATAACTTTACATTTGCTCGTGTTGAATTCTAGTAGCCATTTCTCTGACCATCTCTGCAATCTGTTCAGGTCCTCTTGGAGGATCCTGCAATCCTCATCTGTCACAACTCTTCTCATCAACTTTGCATCATCCGCAAACATCGACATGTAGGACTCTACGCCTGTAAACATGTCGTTAACATATACAAGAAATAGAATTGGTCCCAGCACCGATCCTTGTGGTACTCCACTTGTTACTGTTCGCCAGTCCGACTTCTCGCCCCTTACCGTAACTCTTTGGCTCCTTCCTGTTAGGTAGTTCCTTATCCATTCTAGGACCTTTCCCCCCACCCCCGCCTGCCTCTCGAGCTTGAACAGCAGTCTCATGTGCGGTACTGTATCAAAGGCTTTTTGGCAGTCCAGAAATATGCAGTCTGCCCAACCATCTCTGTCCTGTCTTATCCTCGTTATTTTATCATAGAATTCCAGAAGGTTTGTTAGGCACGATTTCCCTGTCCAGAACCCATGTTGATGTTTGTTCACAAACCTAATGTTCTCCAGGTGTGCAACCAGTCGTAGCCTAATTATTCTTTCCAGTATTTTACAGGGGATGCTTGTCAGTGATACAGGTCTGTAGTTAAGTGCCTCCTCTCTATCTCCTTTCTTGAAGATCGGCACGACATTTGCCTTCTTCCAGCAACTGGGCAATTCTCCTGACATAAGTGACTCATTAAAGATCATTGCCAGAGGCACGCTGAGGGCCTGTGCTGCTTCTTTTAGTATCCACGGTGATACTTTGTCTGGTCCAACTGCTTTAGTTGCATCTAGAGTTGTCAACTGTTTCATTACCTCCTCTGCTGTCACCTCTATATCTGATAGTCTTTCATCTAGGGTAACCCCTTCCAACAATGGGAGCTGCTCAGGCTCGGTAGTGAACACTCCATGGAAACTGGCATTCAGTGCCTCGCAGATTTCCTTGTCACTTTCAGTATATGCCCCCTCTGTCTTCCTTAGTCTTGTCACTTGGTCGTTCACCGACATTTTTCTTCTTATATGACTGTGTAGTAACTTAGGTTGTTTTTTCGCTTTGATTGCAATATCGTTCTCATAGTCCCTTTCCGATGTTCGTCTTATGTTAATGTAATCGTTCCTAGCTCTGTTGTATCTGCTTCTGTTGTCCTCTGTTCTTTGTCTTCTGTACTTCCTCCACTCCCGCCTGCTGGCCATTTTTGCTTCCTGACACTGTCTATTAAACCATGGGTTATTATATTCCTTCTTATTTTTTCCCTTTACCGTTGGTATAAATCTCTCTTCGGCCTCCTGGCATTTCTGTATGACTAGGTCCATCATATCTTGGACTGTTTTTCCTCTAATTTCTTCCTCCCACTGCACTTCACCCAGATAGTCCCTTATCCTCATATATTCCCCTTTCCTGTAGTCAGCTCTCCTTTCCCAGATCTCTTGTCCCATGGTCATAATTTTGAATTCCATCATGTAGTCAAAGACTAGGACACAATGGTCACTGGCCCCTAGAGGTATTTCATGCTCTAAATTCTCGATATCTTCTACGTTCTGGGTGAAAATCAGGTCTAATAGGCTCGGTGCATCTCCTCCTCTTTCCCTTGTGTCTTCCTTCACATGTTGTGTCAGGAAATTCCTGTCTATAACATCTACTAATTTTGCTCCCCACGTTTCATCCCCTCCATGGGGATTCCTTGATTCCCAATTTATCTCTCCATGATTTAGGTCCCCCATGATCAGCAGCTTCGCTCTCATTCTGTGGGCTAGTGTTGCTGCCTTCTGCAGTTCATCTATACATGCTTTGTTGTTGTCATCATACTCCTGCCTGGGTCTTCTACTGTTTGGTGGGGGATTGTAGATTACCATGATCACAATCTTCCTCCCATCTACTGTCAGAGTTCCATGTATGAAGCTTGTGCACTCATTGGTAACTCGATTTCCCAGGTCTTCAAACTTCCATTTCCGCTTTATTAGGAGTGCTACTCCCCCTCCCTGTCTCTGTGTCCTCTCTTTTCGTATCACCTGGTACCCTTCAGGAAAGATAGCATCTGAGATCATGTCATTAATTTTAGTTTCCACAATTGCAACTATGTCAGGATCTGCTTCACTCACTCTTTCTTTTATCTCTTCTGCTTTATTAGATACCCCATCAGCATTGGTGTACCAAACCTTGAGATTCTTCATGGAAACTCTTGTACCAGAGTTCTCCCTTTCTCTGGGGGTCTGGGGGGATCTGGGGGATGTCTGGGGGGTGACTGGGGGCAGAGGGGATCTGGGGGATCTGGGGGGTGTCTGGGGGATGACTGGGGGCGGGGAGGGTCCGGGGGATGTCCGGGGGGATCCAGGGGGTGTCTGGGGGGGTCCGGGGGGTGTATGGGGGGTGAAAGAGTTCAGGAGGGGTGCTTGGGGGGCTACTGGGGGCTGGGCTTCTAGGAAGGTAGGTAGGAGGGTCTGGGGTAGGGCCTGGGTAGGTAGGTCTGGAGTAGGAAGGGCATACTGGGTCTGAAGATTAGGGAGGGCATAGAGGGGTTGGGAGATGGCGTAAGGTTGGGAGACAGATAGAGGTTGAGAGGTTGGGAGGGGGATGGATAGAGGGGGTGGGGGGGACCTCCCACCTCCCTCGCAAGGGTGGGGGGTCACATGGAAGGAGAGGGGATGAGGAGGGGTGAGGGCAGGGTAGGCTTTGGGTGTTGAGGGGATGAGGTCTGGGTGGGTTCTTGGGGTTGAGGGGATGAGGTCTGGATGGGATTTGGGGGTTGAGGAGATGAGAGCTGGGTGGGTTTTGGGGGTTGAGGGGACGAGGGCTGGACGGGTTTTGGGGGTTGAGGTGATGAGGGGGTCCTTGGAATGTGGGATGAATTTGACTCCAGTGGGGTCAGAGGGGTCAAGGGATGTGCTGGGGAGATAAGCAGGGGCGGCTGATTTGGGAAAGGGGTGACCTGAGAAGCACGTGTGAGCTGGTTAGCATGGGGTGGATTAGCACTGGGGTGTGTAGCTGCGCTCAAATGGGAAGAGTCGTATTGTTGTTTGCTTGCTCTGTGGGCAATCTGTTCCTCCTTCGTCATGAATTTGTCAATAAATACGTTGTAGTAATTTTCGCTACCTCTGAGTAGGTGTTTGTGATGCAGTATGTAATCCACTGCCTCTTCGTTGTGTGTGTGTGTGTGTGTGTGTGTGTGTGTGTGTGTGTGAGGGTGGGAAGTTTAGGTGGCAGTGACAGACAAATCTATGCCCTGACATGATTTATCAATTAGCCGCTGCCTGGATAAGGCGGGATAAGGTTGAGTATGCTAATTACTACACAGGTAATCCTTCCCTCCTTCTCCTCTCACGCCCCGGCTCTTCCTCCCCCCCTCCCTCCCCCCTCCCCCCCCCCCCTTCCCTCCCCCTCCCCCCCTCCTCTCTCACACACCTTGTTTTTGTTGTCTTTAAACTAATATTAGGGTTCACTAGGGCAGTCAAGTGAAGCACCCGGTGAAACTACACACGAGACCTGTAGTCCTTCCTCAGCTCTGTTGAAACCTGCTCCTGGAGGGAAGGGAGGGAATTATCAGGGGAAAGCGCCAAGCCATTACGACTATATAGCACTGGGAAGGGGGTCAAGATAAGGATTTGGAATGGGACGGGGAAAGGAATGGTGCCCAACCACTTGGACGGTCGGGGATTGAACTCTGGCCAGCATGAAGCGAGACCGTCGCTCTACCGTCCAGTCCAAGTGGTTGGGCACCTGCTCCTGGAGACCTGTTTATTTCGATCATTTGCTTCTTATATGCATTTATGAGGAGCCATCTTTATTCATTAAGTAACAGTCATGGAAGGAGAGGGTGAGCCCGCAGCCAGCTGTGTACTCACCTAGTTGTGCTTGCGGGGGTTGAGCTCTTGCTCTTTGGTCCCGCCTCTCAACCGTCAGTCAACAGGTGTACAGGTTCCTGAGCCTATTGGGCTCTATCATATCTACACTTGAAACTGTGTATGGAGTCAGCCTCCACCACATCACTGCCTAATGCATTCCATTTGTCAACCACTCTGACGCTAAAAAAATTATTTCTAATATCTCTGTGTGCCAGAGCCTTCATGTGGTCAGTTGACCTGACCTCCTGTGTATCGTTCTGGTGAGCGAACTAGTTCCAGATGCGAGTCACCCTTCCAATGGATGGCCGCTGATGGAGTCATGTTCTTGACGAAAGCATTTCCAGCATCACTGTTGAAGGTTGAGAACCTATTGCTATTGGTGGTGCCAACTACTAGTTGTCCACGGAGTTAGGCCAGGTGTGGAACTTTGTGAATGTTGGCCTTGTACATAACAGGAAGCAGCTCGTAGCAGCTGTCTAACTCCTACATGTGTGTTCCAACCACTTGGGCTGGACAGTAGAACGACAGTCACGCTTCATGCTTCATGCAGGTCGGTGTTCAATCCCCGACTGTCCAAATGGTTGGGCACCATTCCTTTCCCCCGTTCCATCCCAAATCCATATCCCGACTCCTTCCAAGTGCTATATAATTTTAATGGCTTGGCACTTTCCACTGATAATTCCCTCCTGTTCCCCTCCCAGGTAACTATTTACTGCTAGGTGAACAGTGCATCAGGGTGAAAGAAACTGCCCATTTGCTTCCGCCTCCGCCGGAAATCGAACCCGGGCCATTAGGACTACGGCCCCCGAGCGCTTTCCACTCAGCCGCGAGGCCCCCCCTTTTGTGTGTGTGGGGGTGGGGGGGGGGGCAGCCTTGAGGGATTACGCCCCCCCTCCCCCCCTGACTTTTCATTAGCCGTACCATTAGTATAAAACAGTTTTCGTGTTGGTCTCCATATCACACCTCCCGTCTGGGGTGGGGGTGGGGGGGGGGGGGGAGGGTCCCGGGGCCTGCTGCAGGGAAGGTGGTGGGGGAGGTCTTGTACCCTGGTGAGGCAGTGGTGGGGAAGGTCTTGTACCCTGGTGAGGCAGTGGTGGGGAAGGTCTTGTACCCTGGTGAGGCAGTGGTGGGGAAGGTCTTGTACCCTGGTGAGGCAGTGGTGGGGAAGGTCTTGTACCCTGGTGAGGCAGTGGTTCGGAAGGTCTTGTACCCTGGTGAGGCAGTGGTGGGGAAGGTCTTGTACCGGGGTGAGGCAGTGGTGGGGAAGGTCTTGTACCGGGGTGAGGCAGTGGTGGGGAAGGTCTTGTACCCTGGTGAGGCAGTGGTGGGGAAGGTCTTGTACCCTGGTGAGGCAGTGGTGGGGAAGGTCTTGTACCGGGGTGAGGCAGTGGTGGGGAAGGTCTTGTACCGGGGTGAGGCAGTGGTGGGGAAGGTCTTGTACCGGGGTGAGGCAGTGGTGGGGAAGGTCTTGTACCCTGGTGAGGCAGTGGTGGGGAAGGTCTTGTACCCTGGTGAGGCAGTGGTGGGGAAGGTCTTGTACCCTGGTGAGGCAGTGGTGGGGAAGGTCTTGTACCCTGGTGAGGCAGTGGTGGGGAAGGTCTTGTACCCTGGTGAGGCAGTGGTTCGGAAGGTCTTGTACCCTGGTGAGGCAGTGGTGGGGAAGGTCTTGTACCCTGGTGAGGCAGTGGTGGGGAAGGTCTTGTACCCTGGTGAGGCAGTGGTGGGGAAGGTCTTGTACCCTGGTGAGGCAGTGGTGGGGAAGGTCTTGTACCGAGGTGAGGCAGTGGTGGGGAAGGTCTTGTACCGGGGTGAGGCAGTGGTGGGGAAGGTCTTGTACCGGGGTGAGGCAGTGGTGGGGAAGGTCTTGTACCCTGGTGAGGCAGTGGTGGGGAAGGTCTTGTACCCTGGTGAGGCAGTGGTGGGGAAGGTCTTGTACCGGGGTGAGGCAGTGGTGGGGAAGGTCTTGTACCGGGGTGAGGCAGTGGTGGGGAAGGTCTTGTACCGGGGTGAGGCAGTGGTGGGGAAGGTCTTGTACCGGGGTGAGGCAGTGGTGGGGAAGGTCTTGTACCCTGGTGAGGCAGTGGTGGGGAAGGTCTTGTACCCTGGTGAGGCAGTGGTGGGGAAGGTCTTGTACCCTGGTGAGGCAGTGGTGGGGAAGGTCTTGTACCCTGGTGAGGCAGTGGTGGGGAAGGTCTTGTACCCTGGTGAGGCAGTGGTGGGGAAGGTCTTGTACCCTGGTGAGGCAGTGGTGGGGAAGGTCTTGTACCCTGGTGAGGCAGTGGTGGGGAAGGTCTTGTACCCTGGTGAGGCAGTGGTGGGGAAGGTCTTGTACCGGGGTGAGGCAGTGGTGGGGGAGGTCTTGTACCGGGGTGAGGCAGTGGTGGGGGGAGGTCTTGTACCGGGGTGAGGCAGTGGTGGGGAAGGTCTTGTACCCTGGTGAGGCAGTGGTGGGGAAGGTCTTGTACCCTGGTGAGGCAGTGGTGGGGAAGATCTTGTACCCTGGTGAGGCAGTGGTGGGGAAGGTGTTGTACCGTGAAGAACATAGGTATGAATGATCCTATTTTCTCAGTCAAGTCGTTGACTGAGAAATTTCAGCAATCTCTCCTGCTCTGAAGGGATAAGTGAGTACTGAGCAGTACTCAAGACGGGACAGCACAAGTGATTTGAAGAGTACAACCATCGTGATGGGATCCCTGGATTTGAATGTTCTCGTAATCCATCCTATCATTTTTCTGGCTGACGCAATATTTGCTTGGTTATGCTCCCTAAACGTTAGGTCGTCAGACATCAGTATTCCCAAATCCTTTACATGCTGCTTTCCTACTATGTATTATATAGTTATCTTCTTGAGGTTATCTTGAGATGATTTCGGGGCTTTAGTGTCCCCGCGGCCCGGTCCTCGACCAGGCCTCCACCCCCAGAAAGCAGCCCGTGACAGCTGACTAACATCCAGGTACCTATTTTACTGCTAGGTAACAGGGGCATAGGGTGAAAGAAACTCTGCCCATTGTTTTTCGCCGGCGCCTGGGATCGAACCCAGGACAACAGGATCACAAGCCCAGTGTGCTGTCCGCTCGGCCGACCGGCTCCCACTATATAGTATTATGTTTAAGGTCCTCATTTTTACCGTACCTGAGTACCTGGAATTTATCACTGTTAAATAATTATATTCTGCTGCTCAGTCGAAAACTTTATTAATATCTGCTTGTAGTTTTGCAATGTCTTCAGCAGTTGCTGTGTTGTGTGTAGCGATGCCAGGGTGAAGGGGGCGGGTGAGAGAGGAGAGGATATTTGGAGGTGGGGGAGAGAATCACGGGAATATGGAGATTAGGTCTTGGAGGAACTGGGGAAGAGAGGAACGTGTGGTGTAGGCATTTTTACTGGGGAGGGTAGTAAGGATGATGGAGAGGTGTTGGTGAAGGAAAAGGGTTTGGAAATGTGGAATATAGTGAGTTAGGAGGCGGACTGTCCGCCTTGCTGACACGGTGTGTGTGTGTGTGTGTGTGTGTACTCACCTATTTGTGCTTGCGGGGGTTGAGCTTTGGCTCTTTGGTCATGCTCAGGCTCTTTTGTGTGTGTGTGTGTGTGTGTACTCACCTAATTGTACTCACCTAATTGTGCTTGCGGGGGTTGAGCTTTGGCTCTTTGGTCCCGCCTCTCAACTGTCAATCAACTGGTGTACAGATTCCTGAGCCTACTGGGCTCTATCATACCTACATTTGAAACTGTGTATGGAGTCAGCCTCCACCACATCACTTCCTAGTGCGTTCCATTTATTAACTACTCTGACACTGAAAAAATTCTTTCTAACGTCTCTGTGGCTCATCTGGGTACTAAGTTTCCACCTGTGTCCCCTTGTTCGTGTCCCACCCGTGCTGAAGAGTTTGTCTTTGTCCACCCTGTCAATTCCCCTGAGAATTTTGTAGGTGGTTATCATGTCTCCCCTTACTCTTCTGTTTTCCAGGGATGTGAGGTTCAGCTCCTTTAGCCTTTCCTCGTAGCTCAATCCTCTCAGTTCCGGGACGAGCCTGGTGGCATACCGCTGAATCTTCTCTAACTTTGTCTTGTGTTTAACTAGGTATGGACTCCAGGCTGGAGCTGCATACTCCAGGATTGGTCTTACATAAGTGGTATACAGGGTTCTGAAAGATTCCTTACACAAGTTTCTGAAGGCAGTTCTTATGTTGGCCAGTCTAGCATATGCCGCTGATGATATTCTTTTGATGTGGGCCTCTGGGGACAGGTTCGGTGTGATATCAACCCCCAGATCCTTCTCTCTATTTGATTCTTGCAGGATTTCCCCTCCCAGATGATACCTTGTGTTCAGCCTCCTGCTCCCTTCGCCTAATTTCATCACCTTACACTTTCCAGAGTTGAACTTCAGCAGCCATTTTCTAGACCATTCCTCCAGTTTATCCAGGTCATCCTGTAGTCTCTGTCTATCTTCATCCGTCTTGATTCTTCTCATAATTTTTGCATCATCAGCAAACATCGAGAGGAATGAGTCTATACCCTCTGGAAGATCGTTCACATATATTAGAAACAGGATGGGTCCAAGTACTGAGCCCTGTGGGACTCCGCTGGTGACATCTCGCCACTCTGATGTCTTCCCCCTCACCGTTACTCGCTGTTTCCTGTTGCTTAAGTACTCCCTTATCCACTGGAGCACCTTCCCTTTTACTCCTGCCTGTTGCTCCAACTTTTTTAACAGCCTTTTATGGGGTACTGTGTCGAAGGCTTTTTGGCAATCCAGGAAAATGCAGTCGGCCCACCCTTCTCTTTCCTGCCTAATTTTCGTTGCCTGGTCATAAAATTCTATTAACCCTGTGAGGCACGATTTACCATCTCTGAACCCATGTTGGTGGTGCGTTACAAAGTTATTTCCCTCCAGATGCTCTACGAGCCTTTTCCTCACGATCTTCTCCAGCACCTTGCATGGTATACAAGTTAAGGAAACTGGCCTGTAATTCAGTGCCTCTTGCCTGTCACCCTTTTTGTATATTGGGACCACGTTAGCTGTCTTCCAACTTTCTGGTAAGTCTCCTGTTTCCAGTGACCTGTTATACACCATAGAGAGTGGCACACTTAGTGCTTCTGCACCTTCCTTTAGTATCCATGGTGAGATTCTATCAGGCCCAACAGCCTTTGTCACATCTAGCTCCAGCAGACACCTTTTGACCTCATCACTGGTGAGGTCAAATTCCTCCAAGGTTTCCAAGGTTGCCGCCTCCTCATTTAGTGCAGGGGCTTCTCCTTGTTCTATTGTGAAGACCTCCTGGAATCTCTTGTTGAGTTCTTCACACACCTCCTTGTCATTCTCTGTGTATCTGTTCTCCCCTTTCCGCAGCTTCATCACTTGTTCCTTCACTGCTGTTTTCCTCCTGATATGGCTGTGGAGCAGCTTTGGTTGGGTCTTGGCTTTACTCGCGATGTCATTTTCAAACTGTCTCTCTGCTTCCCTCCTCACTCTGATGTACTCATTTCTGGCCCTCTGGTACCTCTCCCTGCTCTCTGGTGTTCTGTTATTTCTGTAGTTTCTCCATGTTCTTTTACTCAGTTGTTTCGCTACCTTACATTCCTGGTTGAACCATGGGTTTTTCTGTTGTTTTTCGTTTTTCTCCTTTTGGACGGGGATAAACCTGTCTGCAGCTTCCTGGCACTTTTGGGTGACAATATCCATCATGACCTGCACATTCTTGTCTCTAAGTTCTGTTTCCCATGGTATTCCCATTAGGAAGTTCCTCATCTCGTCATATTTTCCTCTTCGGTAATTCAGTCTTTTCCCCTCCACTCCCATCCTTGGATAGGTTATCCCTACCTCCACCAAGTACTCAAAGGTCAGTACACTGTGGTCACTCATTCCTATGGGGGCTTCAACTTTGACTTCCCTTATTTCTGACTCATTTAGGGTGAATATTAAGTCGAGTCTAGCTGGTTCATCATTGCCTCTCATTCTTGTGGGTTCCTTGACATGCTGGCTCAGAAAATTCCTTGTTGCCACTTCCAAGAGTTTAGCACACTTTAGCTGTGTGTGTGTGTGTGTGTGTGTGTGTGTGTGTGTGTGTGGTGGTTGAGTGTGTTCTCCTTCGTCAGAGCTGCGGGTGTTGGTCTCGTGTGTTGCGACACCTATTGGTGTGTGCGGAATCATACTGTGCAGCATTCACATATACACATGTGATGTGTATATGTGAATGTGTATACACATTCACATATACATGTACAGTGAATGTGTATACACATATCTGATGTCTGTGTACACGCTTTTGGTGGGGAGGGGGGGAGGGTTGCTGGCCTGTATTTCATCTAGGAATTATGTATGGTGGGGCCCGGTTTCCGTCGAGTTGGTCTAAGCTCTTGATTGGGACGTCGGGGAAGTGTTTGTTGTGAGTCGGAGTAAATAGACGCTACAGTTAAGGATTGGCGCCTAGTCAATCCTCCCGAGCCAGGATACGAACTCAGGCCAAAGCGCTCGCGAAGCGCGGGTCGAGTGCTTTACCACTGCGCCAAGGGATATTCATGATTATCTGTGCTATATAGACTGTGTAAGAGAGCTGCTCCGGTTTATAATGAGGTATTGAGCACACCACCACCACAGAGGGAATATTGAGCACTCTACCACAGAGGGGGTATTGAGCACTCCACCACAGAGGGAATATTGAGCACTCTACCACAGAGAGGGTATTGAGCACTCCACAGAGAGGGAATTGAGCACACCACCATAGAGTGGGTATGCTACCACAGAGAGGGTATTGAGCACTCCACAGAGAGGGAATTGAGCACACCACCATAGAGTGGGTATGGAGCACTCCACCACAGAGGGGGTATTGAACACTCCACCACAGAGGGGGTATTGAGCACTCCACCAGACGGGTTATTGAGCACTCCACCAGAGGGGTTATTGAGCACTCCACCAGAGGGGTTATTGAGCACTCCATCAGAGGGAATATTGAGCACTCCACCACAGAGGGGGAATTGAGCACTCCACCACAGAGGGTGTATTGAGCACTCCACCATAGAGGTATTGAGCACTTCACCATAGACCGGGTATTGTGCAATCCTTCACAGAGGGGGTATTGAGCACTCCACCACAGAGAGGGTATTGAGCACTCCACCATAGAGGGGGTATTGAGCACTCCACCATAGAGGGGGTATTGAGCACTCCACCATAGAGGAGATATTGAGCACTCCACCATAGACGGGATATTGTGCAATCCACCACAGAGGGGTATTGAGCACACCACCATAGACGGGGGTATTGAGCACTCCACTATAGAGGGGGTATTGAGCACTCCACCATAGAGGTGGTATTAAGCACCTCACCATAGAGGGGGTATTGAGCACCTCACCACAGAGGGGGTATTGAGCACTCCATCATAGAGAGAGTGTTGAGCACTTCACCTCAGGGGGGATATTGAGCACCATCATAGAGGGTATTGAGCACCTCACCGCAGAAAGGGTATTGAGCACCTCACCACATGGGGGTTATTGAGCACCTCGCCACAGAGGGGGTATTTAGCGCTCCACCATAGAGGGGGTATTGAGCACTCCACCATAGAGGGGGTATTGAGCATTCCACCATAGAGGGGTTATTGAGCACTCCACCATAGAGGGGTTATTGAGCACTCCACCATAGAGGGGTTATTGAGCACTCCACCATAGAGGAGGTATTAAGCACTCCACCATAGAGGGGGTATTGAGCACTCCACCATAGAGGGGTTATTGAGCACTCCACCATAGAGGGGTTATTGAGCACTCCACCATAGAGGGGTTATTGAGCACTCCACCATAGAGGGGGGTATTAAGCACTCCACCATAGAGGAGGTATTAAGCACTCCACCATAGAGGGGGTATTGAGCACTCCACCATAGAGGGGTTATTGAGCACTCCACCATAGAGGGGTTATTGAGCACTCCACCATAGAGGGGTTATTGAGCACTCCACCATAGAGGAGGTATTAAGCACTCCACCATAGAGGGGTTATTGAGCACTCCACCATAGAGGGGGGTATTAAGCACTCCACCATAGAGGAGGTATTAAGCACTCCACCATAGAGGGGGTATTGAGCACTCCACCATAGAGGAGGTATTAAGCACTCCACCATAGAGGGGGTATTGAGCACTCCACCATAGAGGGGGTATTGAGCACTCCACCATAGAGGGGACATCAACACAATCTCGTAGACTTGAGACAAAGTGAAATTCACAGCAGTTGCTCCATCTATCATCATTCTATTATGCAGGAAGACCCGCACGTCTATGGCAGAATAGAACCAGTGAAGAGCAGAGGTGCCATAGGCACAATCAGAGAACACTGTATAAACATCAGAGGTCCACGGTTGTTCAACGTCCTCCCAGCGAGCATAAGAAATATTGCCGGAACAACCGTAGACATCAAGAGGAAACTAGATTTATTCCTCCAAGGAGTGCCGGACCAACCAGGCTGTGGTGGGTATGTGGGCCTGCGGGCCGCTCCAAGCAACAGCCTGGTGGACCAAACTCTCACAAGTCAAGCCTGGCCTCGGGCCGGGCTTGGGGAGTAGAAGAACTCCCAGAACCCCATCAACCAGGGTCATCCAATAAGGTTAGCAGACTTCTAGATGTTACCACTACTAGGCTTAGGCTCGGCTACAAGTACCTCTGGCAGTTTGTAACATCTGCTGATGTAGACTTGACTAAATGTAAACTCTGTCAGCAGAACTGTTCACATACTTTGCGTCATTATATAATGGAATGTGAAAAAATCGCGGAATTTAGAGATAACACCATCAAAGAAGTCCAAGATGTGTGTAAGTACTTCATTCATAATGATGTACTGCCGAGAATCCTAGCGAAGTATCCCAATTTTCTTCACTGTAGGTAATGCATGCATGACTGTAAAGCTGCCGCCCAGTTGGGTGGGTGTGGAGCACATGACTGTACAGCTGCCGCCCAGTTGGGTGGGTGTGGAGCACATGACTGTACAGCTGCCGCCCAGTTGGGTGGGTGTGGAGCACGTGACTGTACAGCTGCCGCCCAGTTGGGTGGGTGTGGAGCACATGACTGAAAAGCTGCCGCCCAGTTGGGTGGGTGTGGAGCACATGACTGAAAAGCTGCCGCCCAGTTGGGTGGGTGTGGAGCACATGACTGAAAAGCTGCCGCCCAGTTGGGTGGGTGTGGAGCACATGACTAAAGCTGCCGCCCAGTTGGGTGGGTGTGGAGCACATGACTGTAAAGCTGCCGCCCAGTTGGGTGGGTGTGAAGCAAGACTAGTAACTGTGACTCACCATAGATGTAAAGTGCCTTGTATAGTGACTTGTGAGCCTCTTGTTGAATCACTTGTGACACAAAAAGATTATTTATATGTTTAAATGATTGTCTATATATGTACATATATATGTAACATTAACAATTGTGTAACTAACAATACAAGATTGTGCCTTGCTAAGCTAAACGAACTCTGTGGTTCAGTTCCTGAACCCATTATGTGCCTCTGTAACCCGCTCCACCACCGCCCACGGGATGGGTATGGGGTGCATAATAAAGAAAGAAATTTAATTCACTGTGGCACCAGTGTCTTTGCTGTGGGGTGCCTGAGAACACCTGTGGTTGATGCCCCCACATTATGGGGTGAGCAGGGGGTAAAGGTTCCCCCCCCCCTGGGGGTATATTACGGTATGCGAAAATAAAGTTTAGTTTTAATGCACATTTATTCTGTCCTGCCAAGTATATTAGTAGATGCTGGATCCACCGTCTTGGATCTTAGTGTGGTGAGATGGACAGCTGTCACTGGAGTAAGAGGCGTTTAGCCTATGTACTGTGGGATGAAGACGCTCCAGAAAATGATTAACAGAAAACGGAGATAGGCAGTAAGGTAAACAGTAGAGGAGTTAGAGAATATAACAACACGTAGCTCAGTAGACAAGGGCCAGGAGGTCAACGAATGAGGAAGAAGGCGCATAATAACTACAGGTGATAGAAGGGGAACATTAACAGATACAACACGAGCTAGGAAGGGTAGGGTACTCTCAGGAGAGAGCGCCAAGCCTTTCAGGAGAGAGCGCCAAGCCTTTCAGGAGAGAGCGCCAAGCCTTTCAGGAGAGAGCGCCAAGCCTCTCATGGAATTTATTTAATGATCGTGTGTGAGAGGCAAGACTTGCCATCCCTGAACCCATACTGGTGATGTGGGCAACCCATCCTCCGAATTGACAGTACGATTTAATACTAAGTGTAATAAGTACACTTTCTTACTGTCATAAACAGTGCATAACTGCACTTATGGGGCTGCTACATTTACCCAACTCCCTCCCCCGATTTAATTCTCCTCGTTTTCTGTTAAGACACTCAAAATTTTAGGATGAAGTTTTCAATTTCAATTTGCAATACACAAGTTTTAAATATCAGGAATTTCTTTTTCAGGTTTATTAAACAATATAGATTTTATACAAAATTTTAAAATATCCTAATTTCTTTTCAATTTATTGAAATATTTTAGTTTTGTTTTATTAATTTTATAAAACTATAATATCAATATAACTATAGGTTAAGTACTCATTGTAATTAAGAAGCAATAAAATTATTATCTTCAAAAACTAAGACGGTTAGGTGAGGTCGTGGTTTTCTATTAAGTTTTTCAGGTAAACTCAAATATTCACAATATATTTGACAGTACGATTTAATACTAAGTGAAAATAAGTACAATTCCTAACTGCTATGAATAGTACATAATTGCACTTATTTGTCTTCTTACATTTACCACCCCATTTTTGGAGGACGGGCTGGATGTGTGACAGTTCTTTCGCTCCAGTTGTTCTCCTAGTTTGTTTATTTTGTTCGAACAATCTTCTCCATCGTATGGTACGGAGAGAAGACTACACTGGCCTGTAGTTCAGTGCTACAGACCAGTGTCCTGCAGCACTGAACTTCAGTGTGTGTGTGTTAACCTTGAGAATCAGTGAGCCAATGAGAGTGTAAACTTGCACGGACTTTAGATAACATTGTGGGAGGAGACGACGACGCCGCGCGGCGGGTCGTACGCTGGCAGCGGTCAAGGTACGGCAGCTGGAGTGTGTTTACAGCTTCCGGCTTGGTTATGGAAGCCCATCCACCCCCCCTCAACCACACACTTTCTCTCACTCTCCCACACATATACCATTACAGGTTAAATGTATTTAGGGAATCGGTTGTTTGGCGCGCCACGATGCTGGCTTTTTGCGGCAGTTACTCCTTGCCGCGTGATCCTGAAAAATCGCTCTGCTGTCTGCTGCTCCGGCGCGAAAAAAAAAATATAAAAAAATAGGCGCCCCGCGCGCAGACGCCTCTGTGAAATCCTGACAACTTTAGCAAATGAAAACGAATAAAAACAGACGGAGATTTCTTTCTGAGCTACACTGATAGATGATCATAGGTGAGGCATGAAAAAGGGGGGATAATTCTATTCAGCTCCTTGTAAAGTCTATCTGGCATGAAATCCCCGGCCGGTACACAAGCAGGAGGAGCGGCCTCTTAAGCTGCCCGTCGCACCCACCCACAAAAAAGAAATCTTGATATATCGTCAGGGGCCGTTGGCGTATATGGCGAGCTTTGGCGACCCCTGCCACGGCCTGCCTTTCCCCATGATGAATCCCCCCATGATGTGTACCCCCCAGCCATGGCCTGCCCCCCATGGTGTACACCCCCTCAAGCCATGGCCTGCCCCATGGTGTACCCCCCAACCACGGCCTGCCTTCCCTCCCCCCATGATGAATCCCCCCAGCCACGGCCTGCCTTCCCCCCCATGATGAATTCCCCCAGCCACGGCCTGCCCCCATAGTGTACCCCCGCTGCCAGGAAGTTGCCAGGACCTAGACGTTGCCATAGGGAGGGAGAAGAAATCGTTGCCATGTTTTCGAGCGTAACACGTGTGTTGTTCTCGTCCTCACAGGGAGAAGGAGGAGAACTTGGAGCGCAGGTTCGAGCTGCTGAACAGGGAGCTGCGAGCCATCCTGGCCATCGAGGGTGAGTACTCCTCTCATCACCTGTAATGACCTGTAATGACTCTCCATGCTACTATTACCATGTCTCCCCCAGGTGCACCTGTACAGGTGCTGTACGTGCCGCCTCCAGGTACACCCCCACACCTGCCACACCGGCAGGTATACAGCCTCCAACATCTACACCCACACCTAGAGCCACAGCCACACCTAGAGCCACAGCCACAACTAGAGCCACACCCACACCTAGAGCCACAGCCACACCTAGAGCCACAGCTACACCTAGAGCCACAGCTACACCTAGAGCCACAGCCACACCTAGAGCCACAGCCACAACTAGAGCTACACCTAGAGCCACAGCTACACCTAGAGCCACAGTCACACCTAGAGCCACAGCCACAACTAGAGCCACAGCCACACCTAGAGCCACAGCCACACCTAGAGCTACACCTAGAGCCACAGCTACACCTAGAGCCACAGCTACACCTAGAGCCACAGCCACACCTAGAGCCACAGCCACACCTAGAGCCACAGCCACACCTAGAGCTACACCTAGAGCCACAACCACAACTAGAGCCACAGCCACACCTAGAGCCACAGCCACAAATAGAGCCACAGCCACACCTAGAGCCACAGCCACACCTAGAGCCACAGCCACACCCAGAGCCACAGCCACACCTAGAGCCACAGCCACACCTAGAGCCACAGCTACACCTAGAGCCACAGCCACACCTAGAGCCACAGCCACACCTAGAGCCACAGCCACACCTAGAGCCACAGCCACACCTAGAGCCACAGCCACACCTAGAGCCACAGCCACACCTAGAGCCACAGCCACACCTAGAGCCACAGCCACACCTAGAGCCACAGCCACACCCAGAGCCACAGCCACACCTAGAGCCACACCTACACCTAGAGCCACACCTACACCTAGAGCCACACCTACACCTAGAGCCACACCTACACCTAGAGCCACAGCCACACCCAGAGCCACAGCCACACCCAGAGCCACACCTACACCTAGAGCCACAGCTACACCTAGAGCCACAGCCACACCTAGAGCCACACCCACACCTAGAGCCACACCCACACCTAGAGCTACAGCTACACCTAGAGCCACACCCACACCTAGAGCCTCAGCCACACCTAGAGCTACACCCACACCTAGAGCCACAGCTACACCCAGAGCCACACCCAGAGCCACACCCACACCCAGAGCCACACCCACACCTAGAGCCACAGCTACACCCAGAGCCACACCTTGAGCCACACCCAAACCTAGAGCCACAGCTACAGCCAGAGCCACACCCAGAGCCACACCCACACCCAGAGCCACACCCACACCCAGAGCCACACCCACACCTAGAGCCACAGCTACACCCAGAGCCACACCCAGAGCCACACCCACACCCAGAGCCACACCCAGAGCCACAGCCACACCCACACCCAGAGCCACACCCACACCCAGACCCACACCCACACCCAGAGCCACACCCAGAGCCACACCCAGAGCCACACCCACACCCACACCTCTCGGCCCTCTCCAAGCAACAGCTTGGATACTTATTTATATCAGTTTATTATGTAATAATATATTCAATAGATTATTATAATCTATTATTAAATCAGCTTAATATATCAAGAGTAAGAGGAAAACGCCTGAGAGAATATAATCACCCGTGGCTTAATAGACAGTGTCAAGAGGCAAAGATATGAAGCAGGAGAGAATAGACGGAATACAGAGGTCAACGGACAGAGGAAGACAGGAATAGATGCAACAGGACTTACAACGAATATATAAATATAAGAAGAGTATCGGAAATAAATTCCGATGATATTGCTGTCAAAGCAGTAACAACCATAACTGTCACCTGGTCGTGTTAGAAGGAAAATGACAGTGAACAACCAAGTGGCAAGATAATGAAAAAAATGAGTGGGGATATATAGAAAGTGACAAGGAAAATTGTGAGGTACTGAACGCCAGTTTCCATGGAGTGTTCACAACCGAGCCTGAGCAGCTCCCGGGGTTGGAAGACGGTATGACCCTAGATGAGAGAGTAACTAATATTGAGGTATCGGCAGAGGAGGTCAAGAAACTATCACTTAAACTAAAAGCTGTTTGAACCAGACAAAGTATCCCCGTGGATACTTAAAGAAGCAGCGCAGGCCCTCAGCGTGCCTCTAGCAAAGATTTGTAATGAGTCACTTAGAAAGGGAGAGTTGCCAAGCTGCTAGAAGAGGGCAAATGTAGTACCAATTTTCAAGAAAGGAGATAGGGAAGAGGCACATAACTACAGACCAGTATCACATACAAGTATCCCCTGCAAGGTACTTGAAAAAATAGTCAGGTTAAGACTAGTTGCACACCAAGAGAACATTAGGTTTGTAAACAAACACCAACATGGGTTCAGAGAAGGGAAATCATGCCTTAGGAGCCTACTGGAGTTCTATGACAAAGTAACAAGAATAAGGCATGACAGAGAAGGATGGGAAGATGGTATATTTCTGGATTGCAATAAAGCCTTTGACACAGTACCTCACAAGAGTTTGCTATACAAACCTGAGAGGCAGGAAGCAGTAAGCATAAATTACTAAAAGTTAATAAGGAATTACCCAACAGTCAGGAGCCAGAGAGTAACAATCAGGGGGCGAGAAGTTGGACTGGTGAACAGTAACGAGTGAAGTACCTCAAGGGTCGATGTTGGGACCAATTCTGTTTCTCATGTACGTAAATGACTTGTCTACAGGAGTTGAGTCTTTCCTGTCGGGAGGGAGCCGGTCGGCCGAGCGGACAGCACACTGGACTTGTGATCCTGGGTTCGATCCCAGGCGCTGGCGAGAAACAATGGGCAGAGTTTCTTTCATCCTATGTCCCTGTTACCTAGCAGTAAAATAGGTACCTGGGTGTTAGTCAGCTGTCACGGGCTGCTTCCTGGGGGTGGAGGCCTGGTCAAGGACCGGGCCGCGGGGACACTAAAGCCCCGAAATCATCTCAAGATAACCTCAAGAATCAAGTCAGGAGCCAGAGAGTAACAGTCAAGGGGCGAGAAGTCGGACTGGTGAACAGTAACGAGTGGAGTACCTCAAGGATCGATGTTGGGACCAATTCTATTTCTCGTGTACGTAAATGACTTGTCTACAGGAGTTGAGTCGTGTCGATGTTTGCAAATGATACAAAATTAATGAGAAGAGTTGTGACAGACGAGTGTGGAATTCTCCAAGTTGCTGAGTTGCAGATGACCGAATAAATGGCTACTGAAGTTCAATACACAGTGCAATGTGATGGAAATAGCAACAGGTGGCAGAAGCTAAACTATTGATTAATGGGAGCCCATTAATCGATAGTTTAGCTTACGGATCTTTTGTCTAGTCGGGTGTAGTTGGGTATATAATCCCAAACCCTTATGTCCTGTGTATTTCCTTGTTAATGTGCTCAAACACGGAAACGTTAGGAATTTTTGTTAAATGTTCCCAGTGAAAACTTGCGCCCATATATATATATATATAATATGTCGTACCTAGTAGCCAGAACGCACTTCTCAGCCTACTATGCAAGGCCCGATTTGCCTAATAGGCCAAGTTTTCCTGAATTAATATATTTTCTCGAATTTTTTTCTTATGAAATGATAAAGCTAAACATTTCATTATATATGAGGTCAATTTTTTTATTGGAGTTAAAATTAACATAGATATATGACCGAACCTAACCAACCCTACCTAACCTAACCTATCTTTATCGGTTAGGTTAGGTTAGGTAGCAGAAAAAGTTAGGTTAGGTTAGGTAGGTTAGGTAGTCGAAAAACAATTAATTCATGAAAACTTGGCTTATTAGGCAAATCGGGCCTTGCATAGTAGGCTGAAAAGTGAGTTCTGGCTACTAGGTACGACATATATATATATATATATATATATATATATATATATATATATATATATATATATATATATATATATATATATATATATAATACACATCCACCCATCATGTACTGAGTTCAGCACGCGAGTATCAAAGATGTTTTTGTGTGTGGTATGTGCGGGCGTGCGCGAGCGTACGGGTGCGGGCCTCTGCACCTTCAGCTCTTCACCAACTAATCGGATTACCACCGGGTTGGCTTTAATGCCAGGAAAACACACTACCCGCCGCCGCCACCACCGCCGCCGCCGCCGCCGCCGCCACCACCGCCGCCGCCGCCGCCGCCGCCGCCGCCGCCGCAGTTCCCGCTCTTTACCATCGTAGTTACCACCGCTGCTGCCGGAGTCTCCACCACCACCCGCCACCCCGCCATCACCACAATCACCACCACCCCGCCGCCGCCGCCGCCGCCGTCGCCGCCGCAGTTCCCGCTCTTTACCATCGTAGTTACCACCGCTGCTGCCGGAGTCTCCACCACCACCCGCCACCCCGCCATCACCACAATCACCACCACCCCGCCATCACCACAATCACCGCCACCCCGCCATCACCACAATCACCGCCACCCCGCCATCACCACAATCACCACCACCCCGCCATCACCACAATCACCACCACCCCGCCATCACCACAATCACCGCCACCCCGCCATCACCACAATCACCGCCACCCCGCCATCACCACAATCACCGCCATAGCCCGGTTACACTAATATCACACAAATAAACGTGAAACAAGTTACTAGGCGTCAACTCCCCAGTTCGATGGAGAACAGTGAACATCGCGACCCAGATCAACGTGGATTTAGAGCAGGAAGATCAGTCTTTGGCAGTTACTCCTCCACTAGGACCCCTGAAGCATTAGAACAACAAAATGTAGATATTTTGTATACAGGGATTGTGGCAAAGGGCAGGTGATAAGTGCCACCATGGCACTTGGGCACCATAACATGAGGTCCACCGGGATAACGGGTATAGTAGGGTAATGAATATTCAATTTGCTGTCAAACAGAATGCAAAGAGTATCTGTCAATCAAACACAATCAACTGTCAATCAAACACAATCAACTGTCAATCAAACACAATCAACTGTCAATCAAACACAATCAAGTCCAAGCACATTAACAAGCGCTGTACTCGTGGACTCTGTTCTTACGCCACTTTCCTCATTGGTATATCAGATGTAGACAAAAATACAAGGCACAGTTTCCCTTGCAGACGATACAAAAATCAACATGCATATTATGTCTTTTGGAAGTGTGAGAAAACTGCAAGCCGATGTAAATAGTCTTCGACTGGGCAAGAGAAAATAACATGATGTATTTTATACCGGAACAAAAAGGGAACTCGTTAAAAAACTACACCAGTTCCTGTAGAAATTCCCGGACCAGCAGAGTTGTAATGAATATGTGGGTCTGCGAGCCGCTGTAAGCGACAGTCTGTTGGATCCAGTTAACACAAGGCTGGCCCCAAGGCAGGTCTTGGGGAGCAACAGTACTCCCGGAACCTACTCCAGGTGTACTCTACAACCCCTTGCTATAATCTTTTAACTTCTCACGAGAAACGGGCGAACTGCCTGAAATTTGGAAAGTGGCTAAGATGATATCTATGTATAAGACAGAAGACATGCGCAACTGAACTACACACAAGTATTCCCTGTAAGATATTAAACACATTAATATAAGTCTCATAAAACACTTAAGAAATATTCATCATATTTCCAAGCATCAACAAGGATTCAACGAGGGGAAAGTTCAGCTTGACGAGCTTATTAAGAGTTCTGTGTCATCTTGTCTTAAGACAAAATGACAACAATCAAACAAGAGAGCAGACTGCATTTTCCTGGACTGCCAGAAAGCTATGGACACTCCCGCCAAACACACACCGAAACTACGACGTTGGTACAACGTTCGAACAAGTTTTAACACCACCTAACCAGTTATAACAACCAATATAGCAAGTTGTAACAACGTTCTAATACGTCATAAACACGTTAAGCCAAGATGTAACAACTTTATTACAAGTTGTAACAAGCGGAAAATAGAGACAGTTACGGTTTGTGTTTCCAGCTGTCCCTCACCAGCGGCTGCTATGCAAGTAAGACAACAGGCTGGTGTATCAGGAAGAGCGGTCAAATGGATAAGGGAGTACCTTTGACAAGTCATAGGGAGAGGTAATGAGGGGAGTACCTGTAAGGTGGGTACTAGAGCCCGTACTGTTCCTAATGTATCTTGAGATGATTTCGGGGCTTTAGTGTCCCCGCGGCCCGGTCCTCGACCAGGCCGCGAAATCACCACCAGGCCTGCTTCCCCAGGAAGCAGCCCGTGACAGCTGACTAACACCCAGGTACCTATTTTACTGCTAGGTAACAGGGGCATAGGGTGAAAGAAACTCTGCCCATTGTTTCTCGCCGGCGCCCGGGATCGAACCCGGAACCACAGGATCACTAGTCCAGTGTGCTGTCCGCTCGGCCGACCGGCTCCCTGGGTCAACATGACAACGACGGGTTATAAAGGGGATTGACAAAGTAAATATAGAAGCAATGTTCAAATGAAGGAACAGAAGAACGAGAGGACATAATTGGAAACTGGGAACACAGGCGAGTCATATCCCGCCAAACACACACCGAAACTAAGACGTTACTACAACGTTCAAACAAGTTTTAACAGCTCCTTTAACAGGGGAGCCGGTCGGCCGAGCGGACAGCACGCTGGACTTGTGATCCCGTGGTCCTGGGTTCGATCCCAGGCGCCGGCGAGAAACAATGGGCAGAGTTTCTTTCACCCTATGCCCCTGTTACCTAGCAGTAAAATAGGTACCTGGGTGTTAGTCAGCTGTCACGGGCTGCTTCCTGGGGGTGGAGGCCTGGTCGAGGACCGGGCCGCGGGGACACTAAAGCCCCGAAATCATCTCAAGATAACCTCCTAACCAGTTATAACAACCAATATAGCAAGTTGTAACAACGTTCTTATACGTCATAAACATGTTAAGCCAAGATGTAACAACTTTATTTCAAGTTGTAACAAGCGGAAAATAGAGACAATTTCGGGTTGTGTTTCCACGGAGAGATGTCAGAATGAACTTTTTTAGAGTCGTAAATAAGTGGAACGGACAATATGAGGAGAGTTATCGATGCCAATTTGACACACAGTTTTAAAAAATAAATCATAATTAGTTTGGTCGGGGGACAGGCAGCCTGGATATATATGTTAGCTCTATACCGAGGTCTCCCTCCCCCCCCATCCCAGGTCGAACTATTGATGCAACTCCACAACAGCTGACTAACTCCCGGATACCTATTTACTGCTAGGTGAAGAGAGATATTAGGTGAAAGGAAATGCGCCCAACCATTTCTGTCCCGCCCGGGCTTCGAACCCGGGATTGCCGATTGCGAGTCTAGAACGAACTCAACTGTATTACCAAGTCCCGTGATGAGAAAAATAAGTGAAATGAGTCGCATCATTGACCTAATGAGGGTGGTGAGGCGGGACTTAGGAGCAGATGCTCGACGCTACAAGCACAACTAGGTGAGTACACACACAGGGGTCATTGCTTCTCACAACCAGCGGCGAGGGCGTGGGAGCTGAAGCTCGACCCTATAGGCACAAACGAGTACGCGCACACGCACGCGCGGTGCACACAATGTAGATATGATAGAGCCCAGTAGGCTCAGGAATTTGTACACCAGTTGATTGATAGTTGAGAGGCGGGACTAGAGAGCCAGAGCTCAACCCCCGCAAACACACACAGCTGAGAAGCGGTCCCGAAGAGCAGAGCTCAAACCCCACAAGCAGAACTAGGTGAGTACAACTAGGGGAGCGCGCGCGAACAAACACAAACACACACACACACACACACACACACACACACACACACACACACACACACACACACACACACACACACACTCACTCACTCACTCACTCACTTTTTCAGACATCCCTGTGTACAGGAGTCGTAGCAGATGTGTGGAAAAAGGCTAACATAGTTCCAATCTACAAAAGTGGCAGCAGGGAAGACCTTAAATATAGACCTGTATCATTGACAAGTGTAATAGTCAAAATATTGAAAAAAAAAATAATAAAAACTAAATGGGTAGAACACCTGGAGAGAAATGATATAATATCAGACAGACAGTATGGTTTTCGGTCTGGAAGATCCTGTGTATCGAATTAACTCAGTTTCTATGATCGAGCCACAGAGATTTTATAGGAAAGAGATGGTTGGGTTGACTGCATCTATCTGGACCTAAAAAAAAGGCTTTCGACAGAGTCCCGCATAACAGGTTGTTCTGGAAATTGGAAAATATTGGAGGAGTGACAGGTAAGCTTCTAACATGGATGACAAATTTTCTGACATTGAAAAATGAGGGCAGTAATCAGAGGCAATGTATCGGACTGGAGAAATGTCACAAGTGGAGTACCACAGGGTTCAGTTCTTGCACCGGTGATGTTCATTGTCTACATAAATGATCTACCAGATAGTATACCGAATTATATGAACATGTTTGCTGATGATGCTAAGATAATACGGAAGATAAGAAACTTAGATGATTGTAATGCCTTTCAAGAAGACCTGGACAAAATTAGTATATGGAGCACCAATTGGCAAATGGAATTTAATGTGAATAAATGCCATGTTATGGAATGTGGAATAGGAGAACATAGACCCCACACAACCTATAAATTATGTGAGAAATCTTTAAAGAATTCTGATAAAGAAAGAGATCTAGGGGTGGTTCTAGATAGAAAACTATCACCTGAGGACCACATAAAGAACGTTGTGCGAAGAGCCTCTGCCACGCTTTCTAACTTCAGAATTGCTTTTAAATACATGGATGGCGAAATACTAAAGAAATTGTTCACGACTTTTGTTAGGCCAAAGCTAGAATATGCAGCGGTTGTGTGGTGCCCATATTTTAAGAAGCACATCAACAAACTGGAAAAGGTGCAAAGACATGCTACTAAGTGGCTCCCAGAACTGAAGGGCAAGAGCTACGAAGAGAGGTTGCAGGCATTAAATATGCCAAAACTAGAAGACAGAAGAAAAAGAGGTGATATGATCACTACGTACACAATAGTAACATGAATTCATAAAATTGATAGGGAAGATTTCCTGAGACCTGGAACTTCAAGGACAAGAGGTCATAGATTTAAACCATGTATAGATTTATTAAACGTAGATTTATAACTAACTAAACAAAGATGCCGAAGAAATATAAGAAAATTCACTTTCGCAGAGTAGTAGACGGTTGGAACAACTGAGAAGGTGGTGGAGGCCAAGACCGTCAGTAGTTTCAAAGCGTTATATGACAGAGTGCTGGGAAGACGGGACACCACGAGCGTAGCTCTCATCCTGTAACTACACTTAGGTAATTACACACTCACACTCACACTCACACACACACACACACACACACACACACACACACACACACACACACACACAGACACAGACGCAGACACACACACAGACACAGACACACACACACACAGACACACACACACTCTCTCTCACACACACACACACACACACACACACACACACACACACACACACACACACACACCTACACACACACACACACACACACACACACACACACACACACACACACACACACACACACACACACACACACACACAATAATAGTCCCCCCCACACTACATTACCCACCGGCCGATGCACCATAAATATAATACATTTGGTCCGTCGCCCGTCGGTTATACACGAGAGCAGTGATATAAATTAATCACAAAAAGTATTGTTTATTCAGGTGCTGGCCAATAAACCGATTCATTGATATCAAATGGCAGTTGACACCAGAGGCCATTTCAATTTCAAATCGTGATACAATAGATTTGCGCTTTCCATTTTGTGATTTGAATGCCATTAAAAAGGACAGGTGTGCACTTTTGTGTGTGTGTGCAAATTTGATGAGTTTTGTTTTGTTTTGTTCAGTATTTTGTGTGTGTGCGTGAGTACGTACGCGTGTGTGCGCGCGCGTGCGGTCATCTGGTTGTTCCTTACAAAATAGGACTTAAGCTCTTGTACCCGGCCTTTCCAACGGAGTGGTAGTCTAATGGGATGGCTACCGGCCTGTAGTTAACAAAGTTGTGAACATTTTCTCTTTTATCCACACTGCCATTTTCCCATATTTTGTATGTCTCTGCTGTGTCTCCTCTCTCTCTCTCTCTCTCTCCTCGTTACGTCTAGCTCACTCTAACCTTTCTTAGTATCTCATCCCACGGGCCTAAGACGGGTCTTGTTTCAAAACTGTCTCATCAAGTTTCTCGTGTGCACTTATATATAGAAATTGGGGCTAAACGCTGGCGTTGCATATTTTAAAAGGTGTCTCACGTACGTGTTGTAGTGTTTTGTTTGCTTCCCTGTTGATATCGAGAATGGTATATTGTTTGCCAGCTTAGCGGTTATCGCTCACGTTATCCTGTTTGTTTGCCTCTGTGGTAAGACTTTTACCATGTAGAATGTGGTGATGGGGACCGATGGTAGTGGTGATTGAAATTGAACTTGAAATAAGTTTATTGAGGTAAAATACACACAAAGGGATGAGTAGCTCAAGCTATTCTCACCCCCGTTCAGTACAACGTGTTAATACATACATATAAACACATCACAAACAATAAACATTTTACCAAACATTCTGAGAGATAAACATCTACATTTCCTATAGTGGTGATGGTAGGTGGGAGATGTGTGGTGGGTGGGTGAGGGAGGGTCGTAGAGGGAGGGGGGTGAGGGAGGGTCGAAGAGGGAGGGGGGTGAGGGAGGGTCGTTGAACGGGGGGGGGGAGGGGGGTAATGGTGGTGTTATCAGGAGCGCAGTGGTCTACACGAGGAGTGACCAGTCCTTATCTCTGGTGCCAGCCTCGCCCCCGCCTCCCACGCCCCCCTACTGAGGGAGCGTGTTCTTGTGTGGACCCGTGTCCCTCTCCACCCCCCCCTCTCCACCCCCCCCTCTCCACCCACACACACACACACACACACACACACACACACACACACACACACACACACACACACGCACGCACGCACGCACGTACACGGTTCAATAGACAAGGTCAAGAAGCTAAAAGGAAAAGCAGGAGAGAATGGCGACTATGCACTGGTCAATGGGCAGAATAATATGGGAGTGGATGCACTATGCTAGAAATGTTGACATCAGTATAAGAAGAATATCACAAAGAAACAATGAAAACTCCCACATAGTCATTCATGATGGTAAATGGCTCTGAACGACCAACTGTTCCTCCCTCTTAGTCCCTCCTTCCTCCTTACCCCTTCCCTCCCTCCCCCCCCCTGTTTCCCCCTCCCTTCCCCCTTGCTTCCCCTCCCTTCCCCCTTGCTTCCCTTCCCCCTTGCTTCCCCTTGCTTCCCCTCCTTTCCCCCTTGCTTCCCCTCCTTTCCCCCTTGCTTCTCCTCCCTTCCCCCGTCTCCCAGAAAGTATATTGTTAAGAAGCACAGGAACAATTCTATGGTTCTCTCAGAATACATATTATTACGATCACTACAAACCGCAGGGCATTCACAAACATATATATATATATATATATATATATATATATATATATATATATATATATATATATATATATATATATATATATATATATCACTTGACTCTATGAAAATGGGATCCTGTCCTGAGAGTGAATCCATTACCAGGAGCAACAACAGCCCCGTGGAACAACCTGGATAGTTACCTAGATATTTGTGATGGTCTGAAAGCATATTACGTGTTCCAGTAATGGTCTGCTCCTAAACTGGCAAGTGAACCTTTGTCCTAAACACACATTATTCTCAAGTTATACCTTTATTGTATTATAAATCGTTGGTAAATATGAAAAGTGTACGCTGAAAATGGTTTCTTAGAAACAGTCTGAAGAATTTAGTTTTTTTTGTAAACGAAATTTTAGGGTACACTTAAATACATACACATTACTGATTTTCTCAATAATTGTGTAGTTGGTCCGAATTTATTACCCCAAGCGGATTGTAAGTTCTTGTATATAAATAAATAAATAAATTTCCTCCCCGTGGAAGGGTTGTAAAATTGCTTGATGTGTTCATACATGTTAATAATTCTTAAAGCATTTATCTTAGGGGCCTAGGTCTTGCCCCGACCAGCCTATGTCCGTCCCATACCCCAGACCATTCCTCCCTGCAAATTTGGGTGAGGCTAGCCCCCAGCATATGACCTCCAGTTTTGGACAGACTGACTTACACTCTCTTATAGATATAAATTAGAATATTGCGTGTAGATAGGCCTAGATTAGGTTACGTCAGGTGTTAAGGTTCTGTAATTATGAGTATTTGCATGAGGTAGGTGAAGCCTTTTGAGAGCCAACGCTCCTACTCTGGAACAGAGCGAAGCAATATGTTGAAGACAAGATCTAATGTTATCAGTCGAGTCGTGTGTGGAAAATGTTTCTCATTCATAAGCAGGAAGTTTGGCGGCGTTAATCCCGCCGCCAAACTTCCTGCTTGTGAATGAGAAACACTTCACACACGACTCTCAACTGTTGATGAATCGAACCCTTGCTCTCAACTGTTGATGAATCGAACCCTTCCTCTCAACTGTTGATGAATCGAACCTTTCCTCTCAACTGTTGATGAATCGAACCCTTCCTCTCAACTGTTGATGAATCGAACCTTTCCTCTCAACTGTTGATGAATCGAACCCTTCCTCTCAACTGTTGATGAATCGAACCCTTCCTCTCAACTGTTGATGAATCGAACCCTTCTCGAACATTGCTTCTGTTTCTTGCCATGCACACAACTATAAATGCTTCACCTACGGCCTACAAGTACAGGTAAAGGCCAACAGCACCTATGCACCTAACCTGATCTAGGCCTACCTGTACACCAAATTCTAATATATAATAATGTTTGATTATAATTAAGTATTGATTTTGAATTCATAGTTTGTTCAAATGTATTACT